>NW_027502750.1:0-67527 GCF_021521415.1 Bidens hawaiensis | reverse complement strand
ACCTGATGCATATAACTTATCATATTAACTGGGATTAAACCCAACAAATTGGGGGACAAGCCCAAAACAAACTTGGGACAAGCCCGAAAACTAGGGACAAGCCCAAAAACTGGGGACAAGACCGAACTGGGGACTGGCCCAAGGATACAAATGTTAACTAGGGACTCACCCAAACCGGGATTTAGTCCAAACGTGAGTGACGTGAAAATGCCAAAAACCTTAGTTTATGGTACGTCTACCATAATTTGTAGGATCCTGCATATAGCTGAAAGCAATGAAATTCTCAGCCACTAAGCGTATACTGATCCCACTGCCCCAAACTATACTTAGGATAACGTGCACAATAGGCGAGTGTGTAGAAACTCCAATTCGTGAGAAAAGTGAAAACCTTTAAACCTTGGAAGATGTGACCATCGGGGATCACACTTAATCGTGGGGCTAGGCCATGGAAATTGCAATGTACCTTGAGTGTGAGGGAGAGGTGGCCAACCTCTTAGTCATTGAATCTCTTATTAAAATCTGCATTGTTACTTAAAGCTTGGAAAAGATAAAGGTTAAGAATATATTATCCTTTAGTTAGTAATGTAAATCTGAAATAAATAAATGATATAATAAAATATTACCAACTTGAGGATCCTTGATAGAGGCAACATGAGCCTCTATTTATAGGCAACATGGGGAGGAAAGAAGCTGACCATTGAAGACATCTTAAGATTCCCGACAATTAGCAGAAGTTGTATTTACCATCCCCATCTTCATCAACCTAAACCCATGAACCATCACAAAATACCAAATCCCTACTCAAACAAAACCAGCCCATATTACCTTCTAATCTATGTAACCCTTCACAAAGGTAGAGATTTGAACTCGTTACAAGCTTATTTATCACATGTTACATCTTTGCCAAGTGTTTTCACATACATACATCACAGGTATGATCAGATATAAAACCGAGTGTGAGTGAAGATTGTGAGAACGTGACGTTTTGCATAAACAGAAGCTCATAAAAAATCACCTTTTTATATCACTACATATATTCCTTTGAATTAAGGTTGGTTATTTTGTTCCCATTTTCTTGAAACTCTTTTGGGATGTCTAAGCTATGGTCCTGACTTTCTATTATTAGAGAATATTTATAAGTAGCTTGCTTGAGGACAAGCAAGGTTCAAGTGTGGGATGTTTGATGTACATTAAATTATACATCTTTTTAGCATCAAATAATCTTTAAAATCCACAACTTCTATCAAATAATTTAGCTCAGAAGGCTACTTAACACTTTAAAATGTAATTTCAGGTAAACCCAAGCCTTAAACGAAGAAACAAGTGAAAAGACGAAAGAAAACTCAAGAAAACCCTCAACCACGCCCCCATGCTCCAAGAACCACGCCCCTATGCTTCTGAACACAAGAAAAATAAAAATCTACAAAAAAGACAAATAATGGAAATAAAAGCATAGGGTCGTGCTTAAGCCACCTTGGGGCCGTGGTTACCTTTCAGATAAGACAAAAAGAATTAGCACATGTCACTAAAAAGCACGGGGCCGTGCCTCTGGAAGCACGGGGCCGTGGTGAGTCATCATGTAAGATCTAACAACATTTAATGCAACCGGACACCTGAACACGGGTTTGTGCCTCATGGAGCACGGGGCCGTGCCTCTTACTCTAGACTACCTATAAATAGAGGCTCATGTTGCACTCATTTGGGTGCTTGAAGAAAATCTCTTAACGGGTTTCTCTTATAAAAACACCCACATTACACTCATTTTAAAGAACTTGTGAGGAGTTTGAAGGCTTGGAGGTTATTATCATCTTCCATCATTAACATCATCATTAAGAAGGAAGATCCATCCACATTGGGTTAGATTGTTCTAGTTTAATCATGTGTTTGTTACCATCATCCCTTTTAATGTTTATAATAATGCTCATTATGAGCTAAACTCCATTTACCATATAATCTATGAAGAAGCTTTGTTTTACTTGATTATTATGTGAAACATGTGGTTTAGTTTGGTATAGTACATGGTTATTTTGCAATTATGGTATGATGAAATTTTTTTTTATCACTTTAACTCAATACATCGAAGTTGATGATTAATAATCATTCATGTTAACTCATGTTATTGGAAACTAGAAATGGTAAAAAAGAATACTTTGATAACTTATTCAAGATAAAACATGGATCCTTATGTTGTACTTAGAAATGATGAGATATAAGTTATGATCTATTTCTCTACTTTTGATAACTCTAAAATAACAGTGTTAACACGATTGCTTAGGTTATCATGCTAGTTAAAGAAATCATATGCTAATGGAATGTGTAATTATAACCTAATTTAATCAACCAACTACAACCACTCGAAGTTGTTAGGATTGGTATTTGAGAAATCGAAGTCAATCCTAATCGTTCTACTATACCAAACTGCTTGTCTACTTAAATTGACATTCTCGTGGTTGTATGACATTAGGAAGTGATTGTTGGTACATGATGTCAGTAGTTCAGTGTCTAGTGTCTGTAATCGAGTTAGTTGGATTTGTATTTGGATGTAAGTGAAGTTCTCACAAGTTCGCTGATATAGGCGAACTTGTGGAACAAGCGAAGTTAGGGACAACTTCGCCTAAACATACTAGGCGAAGTTGTCGTGTTATATAAACTGCTAGGTTACGGCTAGATTAGGAGACGAGTTAGAGTTTTAGTTTTTACGAGTTATTCAGTTTGTGTAATCGGTGATCAGTGAATCACGTGTTTCCAGTTGCAATACAACGTGTCTTTGTTTATTGTAACGTGTGTTTGATCGTGTTAACGTGTATCATCTTCTACGCTCGTAACGTCTTACGTAGGGATTCCGCACCTACGTAGAACGAGATATTCCGTTTAGATCCGGCTGGGAACCTACAATTGGTATCAGAGCTTTTGCTCGTGATTGTGTGGTTCGGGATTATCACGCGGGTGTAGAAATCGTTCCGTTCGACTATTCGCGGGACGAGTTTACCGAGTTTTTGTGTCCTACTCACCTCCCACCATCAAAAACAACCCTTTACACCTTCGCATACCTCGCAAAATTCAGAAATCAAACCTGCAAAATCATCGTGTTCATCAGGCGAAGTTGTCGCTACTTTTTGTAGGGTTTAGGTTAAGATATAAGGTTAAGCGAAGTTATCCACAACTTCGCCTACCTCACAAGTTCGCTTAACTTAAGCGAAGTTATCCACAACTTCGCCAAATCAGGCGAATTTAAAAAGGAGAGCGAAGTTAAGAATTCAAGCGAAGTTAAGACTTAAGCGAAGTTATCCACAACTTCGCCTACAGTACTGTTAAGGATAAAATTTTTATTTTTCGGGTTTCTTTGTGTTTTCGTTTCGTAAAAGATGACTTCGATAAATATTATGGAACTGGTGAAGATGGAAGTGGAAGCAGGTTCAGCTACTAAGGCACCGAAGATGCTAAAGGGTACCGATTTCGTGGCTTGGAAGGATCGGTTTGAGCAGTATGTTAAATACCAAGATGCTAAGATGTGGGTGTGCATTCAAGATGGATACATTCCACCAACTGCTCTGTATGAGGGTCGTGAACAGATTAAGAAATACAACAAGATGGAAGAGGAAGAAAAGAAGATGTATGAGGCTGAAAGCAAAGCTCATGTTGCGATTACAATGGCTCTTCCACAAGAGATTCTTCACACCTTCAGGAAGTATAAAACCGCTAGAGAGCTATGGGAAGCACTTGAAAACCGATTTGAAGGTAATGTGGGGATTCGTGCATCCAAGATTAAACTACTCAAAACCCAATTCTCGGTGTTCAAGTATTTGAAGAATGAATCACTTGATGATATCATCACGAGATATTATCACCTGATGACCGAACTCAGCAATTATTCCATTGCTTACAAAGAAGAGGAGATCATGGAAAAACTCCTTGATGCTCTCCCACCGAAATGGGAGATGTACACTGTCTTGATGAGAGAAGACAAAGAGTTTGCCGACTATGACTTGGAAACAGCAGTCAACAAACTACGAACTTTTGAACTTAACATGGTTCGAAAAGAGACACCAACTGATCAGGTTCAGGATCCGGGAATGTATGGTGCAAAGGTTAACTCAAGTTCAAGTTCGAAATCTGAATCATCTGCTTACTACTCAAAGGGAGACTCGGGCGCTAACTCAACACATGAAGGTCATGTATCTCTCAACATGAATGGTGATGTGTGTTTTGTAGCTAGTGGTACAAATGCTTCTAAACCCCAAGCAACCAAGGGTAGTTTCTCTTCAAGTGTTCCGAACAACAACTACTCTCAGATGCCCATGAGCGTTAAATCTGCTGAACAGCAGTTTGCTCTCTATGCATCTTTCATTGCTTTGTATGAAAATTACATTAAAGGCAAGATTGTTAATCCTGCAACTTTAGACGAAGACTATGATCAGATCGATGTTGATGATCTGGAAGAGATGGATCTGCAGTGGTAGATGGCGATGATTGTGAGAAGGGTTAAAAGGTTTATGAAGAAGACTGGTAGAAAGTTTGTTGGTGAAAGACCAGGTTTTGATAAGTCAAAGGTGCGGTGTTATAACTGTCAACAGAATGGACACTTTGCTAAAGAGTGCACAAATGAACGTGTAGAACGCAGTCAGAACAGGTCTACACAACAAAGTGGTGGAGGTAGTGAGAATAGGGCGATGATATCCAGACAGAACGGGGAATACAATTGGAATCTGCCTGTTGAGGAAGTGTTCGAACAGGCCAATTTGGCGAACATCGAAACTGCAGGAAGTGAGAAAGTGACTGGAGAAAATCAAGCGTACATGGCAGAAGTGACAGATCAGCTCTCCGAGGTAAGTACTAAACTCCCTTGTACGAAATGTGAAAATCTGTCTGAACAATTGAAAACAATAACTGATCAGTTTGTTAGTTTAGATGCTGAATTTAAAACATTAAAAGAAGATCATCATTACACTAAAGCTAGAGAAAACAGTTACAAGGTAAAAATAAAAGCTAGTGAGAAAGATATTAGAAGTCTTAAAGCCAGTCTAGCTGAGAAAATACAAGTAATTGATCTTAGCTATGAGGTGTTAGAAGAGAAAACCAAACTAATAGCTGAAAGGGATAAACAGATAGCTGATCACCAGGTGAAAGTGGTGGAACTAAACAGAAAACTTGAGCAATTTAGAAATTCCTCCGCTATACTTGATCACCTCGTAAGTGATCAAAGTTCCCCAGTTAAAAGGGGAGGAATTGGATATCATGAAGTTCCACCACCTTATAATCATAACTATACTTATGATCCTAGTAATCAGAAATCTGTTGATGTTGAAATTGGTCAGACAGTTCCGGTTAAGGTTACGATTAAAGATCCAGAAGTTAGTAAAGGCGAAACGAGTATGCCTGTTTCTAATGTTAAGATTTCTGTTCCTAGTCCTGTCTCATCAAATTCGGACAAGTCATCCGAGTCGAGTGAGACAAAAGATGAGGCAGTGTTACTAAAACGTGGAGAGGAACATAAACCAACTGAAAAGAATTCTCCACTAAACCCGTATGTCCCACCATATGTTAGACAAACGGGCAGTAATGCAGCCTCAACATCTAAAACAACTATTGAGACGAAAGTTGAACACAGGAGTTGTTTCAGATGCAATCAAATAGGACACCTGATTGCTGATTGCCCTCTGAAGCAGAGATTCAGAGGTATGAGGCCTTCGAAAACTGAGAACAGAGCTAACAGTAATCACTATAATGGTAAAAATGAAAACTCATCAAAGTTCAGACATTGGACTAATCCAAGTTTTCAAAGAAATCGATCTCAGTTTTTCCCTGTTAACAACCAAACCATTAGTAATAATTCATTTAATTCACGAAGGTTTGGATGGCCTCATAGTCAATCTACTAAACGGTATCCTTTTAGGACTTACAGAAATCAGTCTAATACTAACTTTGGACAGCCAAAGTACGGGATGTATCGACCCAAGACCAATAGGTCTTGGGTCCCCAGATTTTAATCCTCTGCTTTAATCGTGCAGGAACAGTTGAACAGGGCTGCAAACAATCTATGGGTTGTGGATAGCGGCTGTTCCCGGCACATGACGGGTAACAAGAATTTGTTACACGAATGGAAACCTGTTCAGGGAGGAAGAGTGAGTTTTGCTGGAGAGAGTGGTGGAAGGATTACTGGAATTGGGACGGTGACTAATGGTAAGATGACGTTAGAGAAAGTGAATTTCGTTGAAGAACTGAAGCATAATCTGCTGAGTGTATCGCAGATCTGTGACAAAGATTACACTGTGCACTTTACCAAGAATGAAGCGATCGTACTGTATCCTGGTTTCAAGATACCAGAGGATTGGATAGTAATGAAGGCTCCAAGGGAAAAGAATACGTATGTTATGGATATGAGGTCGACTGATATGGCAACAGAAGAATCTTGTCTTCTGTCAAAAGCAACTGAATCGGAGTCCGAGTTATGGCATCGAAGAATGGGGCATATTCATCTTCGGAAAATGAACTACATTGTCAAGAATGGGCTGGTGCTGGGTGTTCCCTTGAAGAATTTCAACTTTGAAGACCAATGCTTATCGTACAAAAAGGGAAAGCAACACAAGAAATCCCATCACATCAAGAAGGTTAATTCAATAGTTAGTACCCTAGACCTACTTCACATGGATCTTTTCGGTCCCGTGAATGTAAAAAGCCGAGGTGGAACATCGTACTGTTTGGTGATCACTGATGATTTCTCTCGATATTCTTGGGTATATTTCCTGAAGACAAAGGATGAAACGGTGCAGATGGTAATAAATTTGATTACCAAGGTTGAGAATATTATGGGGAAAAAGGTTAAATACATCAGGAGTGACAATGGGACAGAGTTCAAAAACTATCAGATGGAGATCTTCTGCTTACAGAAAGGGATAGACCACCAGTACAGCGCCCCGTATACTCCGCAACAAAATGGGGTGGCTGAGAGGAAGAACAGAACGTTAATTGAAGGAGCCAGAACCATGCTGGCTGATTCGAAACTTCCTGTGGTGTTCTGGGCTGAAGCTGTTGCAACAGCCTGTTATATCCTTAATAGAGTGTTAACTGTTAAAAGATTGAATAAAACATGTTATGAACTTATGCATGGGAGAAAGCCTAACTTGAGTGGTCTCGAACCATTCGGGTCCCCATGTTCGATATTAAAGACGAACTCAAAATTGGGTGAAATAGCCGACGAAGGTATTTTAGTCGGATATGTTGTTGGGACTCCTAACAGACGAGTCTTTAATACATCAACCAGCAAGGTTGAGGTGGTGTGTAACACTGATATCACAAGTTACAAATCACCAAAACCAAGCACGGGACCCGCTGGGGCTTTCGACTATGATAGGCTTTTTAAATCTTTTAACATGCCTTACTTGGATTGTGCAGAAGTTGATGACAGAATTGCTACGAAGATGTTTTATGATGAGGAAGACAATTATGTGCAACGACCGCAGTACGATGAATGTCAGCCTTCCTCGTCAAATGCTGTTGATACCCCTGCTGCCTCTACAGAAGAGGAATTCTTCAATCCGTTTCACTCTCAACAACAATCACCCATTGATGAGCTACCTTCGAACCTGGAAGACAATCTGCAAGTCAGTTCGGTTCTGACTACGAGTGTTCACAAAAATCACCCTTTGGAGAACGTGATAGGTGATCTGTCCGATGGTGTACAAACAAGGCGAAGCTTGAATGAGCACACTTGTGTTTACACAAGCATTAAAGATACAGGCATCATTAACGAATGCTTGTACACCTGCTTCATAAGCCAGATTGAACCAAAGAACTATCAAATGGCTCTCAAGGACAGCTCGTGGGTTGAAGCCATGCAAGAAGAGTTAGCCCAGTTCAAGAAGATGGAGGTTTGGAATTTGGTTGCAAAACCGAAAAATGTGCATGCGATTGGCACAAAATGGGTTTTCAAATGCAAGAGAGATGAAAAAGGGATAATTATCAGGAACAAGGCGAGGCTGGTTGTAAAGGGTTTTAATCAGCAAGAGGGGATCGACTACAATGAAGTGTTTGCTCCTGTGGCGAGATTGGAAGCGATTCGATTGTTTTTGGCATTTGCTGCACACAAGGAGATGAAGGTGTTCCAGTTAGACGTGAAAAGTGCGTTTCTTAACGGTAAAGTCGATGAGGTTGTGTACGTTGAGCAACCTTCGGGTTTTCCTGACCCAGACTTTCCTGACCACGTGTACAAGCTAAGTAAAGCGCTTTATGGGCTACATCAGGCCCCTCGTGCCTGGTACTCAACTCTATCCTATTACTTGCTTGAGAATGAATTTGAAAGGGGAAAGATCGATAGCACACTGTTCGTTAAGAGAAAAGGAAGCGACTTTCTTCTGGTGCAAGTCTACGTGGACGACATCATCTTTGCTGTATCAAAAGTCGCCATATGTCAGGAATTTGAAGCCGTCATGAAAAAGAGGTTTGAAATGAGTGCTATGGGTGAACTAACTTTCTTTTTAGGATTGCAGGTTGATCAGAAGAAAGATGGGATGTTCATTCATCAGACTAAATATGTCCATGACGTTCTCAAACGCTTCAAGATGGAGGACAGCACTCCATTTGATACTCCAGTTTGCGTCAACCATAAACTGGGTGCTGATTCAGATAGCGATGCAGACGTGGACCCCACCCAATATCGGGCAATCATAGGTTCTTTAATGTACTTAACTGCTTCAAGACCTGATATTGTGTTTGCAGTTTGTCTTTATGCTCGCTTTCAGGCAAACCCAAAGGAATCTCACTTGAAGGATGTGAAGAGGATATTGCGATATCTCAAAGGCAAGCCTAAGCTAGGGTTGTGGTACACGAAAGGAGGAGACTTGGAGTTAGTCGCCTACACGGATTCTGATTATGGAGGGTGCTATCAGAATCGGAAGTCAACAACAGGTGGATGTCAGTTTCTTGGAGGCAGATTAGTGTCATGGCAGTGCAAGAAGCAGACCTCAGTCGCCATTTCTACCTGTGAAGCAGAATACATGGCAGCATCGAACTGCTGCTCCTAGGTTCTTTGGATACAACAGCAATTGCACGATTATGGTCTGAATTTCACTCATACTCCTATTTGCATAGATAACACTGCTACTATCTCAGTAACTAACAATCCCGTCAAGCATAGCAAAACTAAACACATTGACATCCGTCATCATTTTATACGGGATTGTGCTGAGAAGAAATTGATTGTGCTCGAAAAGGTTGATACGTTAGATAATTTCGCTGATTTGTTTACTAAAGCGTTTGACAAAACTCGTTTTCAAAACCTTGTTGAGCTGAATGGGATGATCAATCCCGAGTAACCGTGTTTTTTTGTCTTTGTTTAAAAAAAAAAACGTCACTATCGCTTAGAATTATGTCGGTTGCCTCAGTTTGAAGGACATATCTTCGGATATGTTTGGTCCTCATTTCTACTTGTAGAATATAAGGATAGCCATTAACCAGATGACTGAAAGTGACCGGGGCGGTTTATGATGTGTTTTTAATTCTTTCGCTGAAAATTAGTCGTTCATACTTAGTTAGAGGGACACATACTTGTATGTGGTCGGTCCAGCTGATCCATTGGATCTTCAGGATAGCCGTTTACCTGAAGACTTCGACTTGATCGGGGCGATAGAAGTTCTCTCGTAACCACCATCCGACGTGAAAATCAGTATTTGCTACATGGTTGAAGTATATAGAGAGAGTTTAGAGTATTGGGTGCTGGATCCCTTACCATTTGGAGATATTATGGTATTTATATTCGGATACACAGAGAGTATGGCCAACTGCCTTGTCAGGATCTCCACCAATTATATTCCCCGTTCGTGTGATCTTGGGAGTTGGTGGGCATCGTGGCCTTTTGATATTGACGTGTTGTACTAGGTTGTACCGTCCTTTATGTGTTGTTTATCCCCCATTGGTTGGGCGACATTCCCGATGTATATTCTTCCTTTTTGTCCCATGCTGGTGGAGATCTTGGCGCTACCATTCTCGAGGTGTCAGGGAATATTTATTATATTTGGCCATGTTCTTGGTCCCATGATATCCGCTTGGTGCTTGATCTCTTCACCAATGGGACCATATATTACTTTAGGGTGGGTTTAATTAACCTACCCCTACAGTTACACACATGAAGTAAAAAAAAAAAAAAAAAAACAATATCGGGTCGGTTTACCCAGACCATATACAGTAACTCCTTACATGGTTGAAGCTCCATCGTTTAAGGATGAGTTTATTAGACCAAATTCCCAAATTGGTAGTCAAATTACTTTACAGTATAATAAACCGACTTAAAACACTCAAATTTTCATATCAAATACACACATCCTCGTCAACAGGTCCGGCCCTAGGGTGTGGTTGGGTGGTCGACGACCTTCGGTCCGACACCTTACTAGACCCAATTTTTTTTTTTTTTAAATATATGCTTTTTTTATGAAAAACAATATGTATATTTAATGTTTAAACCTAATTACATAACAATTAGCTTGTTCTAGTGGTAAGTGGTGTGTATAACTCCCAACCAAAAGATGGTGGGTTTTAATCTCATTTTAGATACGTTTACACAACCCAAATTAAAACCAAGTAAGTCAATTTAAAAATTAAATTATTTAAACCTAACAAAATACTCTTTTTAATTAATGCCCAAAATATTTTTCGTCTTCGGTATAATTTTTTTTTATTTCACTTCTCGAAACCGGCCCTACCAACAACTTCTATTATATTCTTTCACCTTTATGTTAATAAATTCTCAAGTTACGGACTTACGGGGTGTTTACTCATTCTCCATTGCCAAGCATCTTGCCTTTGCCTACTTTAATTTTGGTTTAATTAGTGAGTCGGTAAGTCGACCAGTTCGTTGTCCGGTCCATTTGAGAAAACACTAATCATCGGATGAAAAAAGAGCGTGGCCATGAATTTTCTATTTCTGTTTTTACAAATTTACCTTTTAAAATTCTGTCTTTTAGCAGAGAAATAGAGATTTGACACACTTAAAACCAAAACTTAACACGCAACTACTCTAAATGTACCTTTCAAAAAATGTATTATATAAGTTAGATTTTTTTCTGATTTAGGTGAGTTGGAGAAAAAAAAAAGTGTTTTTAGATAGTGAACTAGAATTTAATTGCTTTTAGGTAATCCTTCATCTGAGATGACGTATTACATGTACACGCAAGCATGCTTTCATGCTTTCCACGTGTCACAGCCCCTGCAATCCTCTATCTCAAATAGAGGATTGTCATACAAGGAATACATGTTAATAACTCCTCGTGAATGAATTGTGTTCAACCTTCATAATCAGCAAATGCCATATTTGTACCATAAAAATGTATTCAGTTTTCTCGTGAATAAAACCCTTTTTATGAATGAATTATCTGCGTTGGACTTTTAAAATGTAACCCTATGAATCCTCCATCTTTACATTTAAAGATATGATTATAACTATTCTTGACACACTCTTAATACAATATTAATTAACTTTTAAAGTCAACGAATATGTTACATTTACGTATAGTTAGTTAGAGGCTGAGATAAAATAACAATAGATTCTATAAATTCTTTACTTCATTTTTAATATAATACATTACATTAAAAACAATAAAGTGTAAATTATCGTTTGAAGAATTGTTTTGTGCTTTACATTTTTTTTTAATGTAATGTATTATATTAAAAATGAAATAAAGGATTTATAAAATCTATTGTTATTTTATCTCAGCCCCTAACTAGCTATACGTAAATGTAACATATTCGTTGACATTAAAAGTTAATTAATATTGTATTAAGAGTGTGTGAAGAATAGTTATAATCCTATCTTTAAATGTAAAGATGGAGGATTCTTAGGGTTACATTTTAAAAGTCCAATGCAGATAATTCACTCATAAAAAAGGGTTTTATTCAGGAGAAAGCTGAATACATTTTTATGGTACAAATATGGCATTTACTGATTATGAAGGTTGAATACAATTCATTCACGAGAGTTATTAACATATATTCCTTGTGTGACAATCCTCTATTTGAGATAGAGGTTTTCAGGGGGTTGTGGACACGTAAATGAGTTAATGTAATCCTCTATCTCAGATAGAGGATTCCACGTGTATTACCCGTTGACATGACATTCCACTTGGAGACACACGTGGAAAGCGTTGACATGGCATTCGACTTGGAGACACACGTGGGAAGCATGTTTGCGTGTACTTGAAATCCGCCATCTCAGATAGAGGATTACCTAAAAACAATTAAATTCTAGTCCACTACCTAAAAGCACTTTTTTTTCTCCAATCCACCTAAATCAGCAAAACAATCACATAAGTTATCAAACACCCGCCATGTAATTTCTCATACCTAAGGACCAAACATGATATATGGATAGACCAAACATGATGAGTATGTTTGGCAAAACTAGCTGCTAGCTGGAAGTTGATGACTGATGGCTTGAAGTTTGTAACTGTTGCTGTAGCTTTTTAGATATATTTAAATGTTTGACAGAGTAGCTGGAGCTTTTACTAAATGCATAAAATTACTAAAATTGACACAACTAAAAACAATAATAGTAAATGTATTTATTTTGTAAGGCTATTTAAATAAATTAAAATGCTAAAAACTTGTAGCTCTTTCTAAACGTTACTAGTAGAAGCTTTAAGCTTTAAGTTTTTTTCTCCTAACCTAAAAGCTTCAAGCTCTTTGAATCAAACAAGACTTTTAATTGAGTAAGTTTTTTCTTAAAAGCTTGAAGCTAGAATCTCTTAAATGCTTCCTGCTAAACATACCCGATATGTTAACATCATTTTCCAGATTAAAGGGGTACGATTATGATCTAAAATGTACTTAAAATGGGAAAATGTTTTTGTGAACCTTTCGAAAAATCTCATATGCTCACAAGCAAAATTAGAAGGGCAAATTTGTTTATATATAAAACATATGAAGGTTCCAACTATAGCTCTTAAAAACGGAGAAAATGAAGTTCACCGAACGTTCTATCACCGTTTTGCTATTTTTTATAAGTTCGGTAAACATCGGTTCCGAACCTTGCCTGTATTGCACCGATCTCAAAACCTCAAGTGGTTGGTACCTAATTGGTACCAACGGTACATGTTTATGTAACAGTTTGGGTAAATACCGGAAGTGGCGGAGCCACATTCAAGTCACCGGGTTCGGCCAAACCCGGTCCGTTTTCGGTTTTATACATAAGTTATAGGTATGATTTAACGATCGAACCCATTTTCTGTCGGCGAACGAACCCAGTGCCACGAAATCTCTAGAAACATTTCACCATTCGCCGGTTAAAAAATAAAAACTTGAAGTTTAGAGAGACAACAATGTCGTTTCTTAAGCTTTGAGTACACGCCAGGGCCGGCCTAGGGGTGTGGCCAGGTGGTCGACGGTCACAGACCCGACACCCAGCTAGGCCCAAAATTTTTTTAAAAAAAATTATATGTATTTTTATGAAAAACAATTATGTATAATCAATGTTTCAACATAATTTCATAACCACTAGGTTGGTTTAGTGACAAAGAGGCATGACATCTGACCAAGAGGTTGTGGGTTCAAGTCTTAGTTGAGACATTTTTATTTTTATTTTTATACACAAGTTTTTTACACAACTCAAATCATAACTAAGTAATCTCACTTAAAATTAATTTGTTTAAACCCGAAAAAAAATGTTTCTTTTATTTAAGGCTCAAAAAAAAATTCGTCTTTAGCCCAAAAAAATTCCGTCTTTTCAGAGCCGGCCCTGGTACACGCCCTTTAATTTTGGGCATTCGTGGAGAAGAATATGGTATGAGGAGAAGTAGTCAATTTCTTTGCGCTCACAAAATATATGTCCAAACATATATTGTTTTAATTATAATAATATATGTAGCACCGTATTTTGTTTAAAAGTCGTCATCATTGATCTACATTTATTTTTATTATTTTAACGGCTAAAACATTATTAAAAAATTCCAATGCCTAGCTAGAAGCGTGAAATTGAGGAAAATACAACACCAAACTTCAATTTTTTTACCCTAGCAAGAAACTCGACCAATCAAATTCCTCTCTCCTATTTTTACCCTTAAGAATATACTCCTTTAATTTTGATATACTCCATCATCATTTTAAAAAATTATCCCAACTAATCTTATGTGTAGCGGTTATATGAACAATGCTTGCATTTTTTATATTGAAAGTAAGTTCTTTCTCATAGTCGTAGTCGAAGATTTTATGATTCGTTTTCAATACCTGAAAATGCGTATGGAACTAACAATATGTAAACATTTTTATTTAATTTGACTTTGTATTTTATTTTAATGTTTACAATGTACTTTGGTTATGGTTGTGATATTGCATTTTATTTATTTGGCCAAATGATGGACATGGCCCATCCGTGCCCGAAAACTTTTACGACGGAAAAAAATCAAACACCGAAAAATTCCGAACCCAGGGAAAAAATTCCTGGCTCCGCCACTGAATACCGATACCGGTACCATATCGATCTCAAAACCTCAATAGTTGTGCCTGAATCGGTACTGATGGAATCGATACCAACAGTTCCCGTTTCGAAATCGGTTCAGTACTGATATCAGATAGCATATAGCATTTGCTTATCCCTGATCGTACGTGTATATTCAATAATGCAATAACAATCATTTTGCCTAGAAGACAAACTTATCATCTCAATGCATTTAAGACGTTTATCATTACTTGAAAAGTCGTTAGGATGATATGACAACTCATAAATTTTTAGCACAAACTTTAACTTCTCCATGTAAATTTACATGTAAATGTGTTTTTTTTGAACATTCAATCTTTCCTCCTACTATTTACATTATACCGTCAATGCCAGGAATCGAACCCTGGACCTCTCACCAAAAGGCCAAAGCCTTTACCATCCCACCAAAGTGGTGATGGCGACATGTAAATGTGTTTTGAATCGTTGGTTTAGGTTTGTCACCTCACATCCATATCACTATTCACTACTTTTTCTATCATTAATTATTGTAGTAGTATTACTACTTGAATTCACTTACATTTAGAGCAATTCATAAAAATGAAAAGTGTTAAAATATAGGAGACAAAACTGAAAAGGTTTAAATAGAATTTATGGCCTAAAAAAATCATCTTAAAAATAACTAAAAAAATAAAAAAAACTAAAATATTTTCACGCCTTTCTCATTAAAAAAACACAACGTCGAGGAAAAATTAAGACAAAGTGACAAAAATAAACAGAAAACACACTGATAAATAAAAAATACACAATAGATCATAACATATAACATAATGTTGAGCAAAAATATAACAATATCAAGAAAAAAAAACCACAATCAATGATGAAAATAAATTAAAAAAATAAAGTTTTTTTTTCTTATGTTTTTATAAGTATTTATCGTTATTGTTTTGTTGCTAATTTTGAGTAATTAACCCTCATATAAATATACAATAAGTATATAATATACTATTTGGTAGTATTTTAATGATTTTATTAAAATGTTCTCTTTGAATTGGACAACACCAAAATGTGTATAATTCATTAAGAAGGAAAGTTTTGAATCAATTATGAAGCCTCTTACCTGAGCATATTTATAAACATGTTGAATGAAACTCTGAATTAGTCTGTCATCTTAATAGCTCAATCGGTGGATTTTAAATAACCCCTAACTTACATATTTGATTTTTTTTAGAATTGTGGTTATTTCAAACATTTGATCACAAGGTGTTAAGTATTGTTTTTAACCACAAGAGGGGTTTTCGGTTATTTCAAACTTAACACCCCTTGTGATCAAATGTTAACACCCCCTTATGATCAAATGTTTGAAATAAACACCGCTTTTAAAAAAAAATCTACATATTTTGATTATCAATTTAATTTAGTTATGTATAGTTAAGAATCATACGATTTATTATTCTGAACATCTTATAAAAAAAATCTAATGCAATATTGTGAGTGGTGTCGAACAACTTCTAAGCCACCCATGATCATCTTATTAAAAACTTGTTGAAACATTGGTTAAATGAACTCGAGGTTATGATGAAGACCATTTATTAGAAGAACTCAAGCCTATAATGAAGCTCACTGAATAAACAAACTCGATTCGTTAAACTCATGAGCATAAACGAGTTTATTACTTTCATAAATACACTACCTATTATACAAAATCATATACAATAAGATTATTATTATTATTATCATCATCATCATATATATATATATATGATTAGGTTCATTTCAGAAGTATTTTTAGTACGAGAAGTACGAGAAATCATTACAACCAATCATATATTTTCTTTTTATTTTTCCATTAGTTTTATCTACAAGGGTATGAATGTAATTTATCCAAAAGTTAGTTTTAGTAACTATTAATTGTAAGGGGTTTCAAAACATATTATTATTATTATTATTATTATTATTATTATTATTATTATTATTGTTATTTTATAATAAATATCTAAATGCTTTCACCATTGCCCATCGATCTATTTACAATTTTAAACATCAGCATATTAAGATTAAGCTGAATATTTGTAGTGAACAAACTATTCTTATTGAATGAAAAATGGTTATTATTATTGTCATCACTTCAATTTATTATTATATAGAAACTTAAGCTATATACAAATCACAATAATATTAACAATATACATGTATTATTGTTGTACGTAGACTTGGAATTTCACATTGCTCAATTTTGACATTCTTTTAGCTTTCTTTTCTTGAACTTCAACAGCAGCAACATCATTTACCATACATAGTAAGCATATCTATCATACACATTTAATCGTTAAAAACTATTTCCTACACAGTAAAAAAAACTTATCTTACACACCCTACACAATAATAATAAAAATATACTACACATACACAATAATAATAAAAATATACTACACACCCTAAACCGTAAAATAACGTATCCTACACACCCTACACAGTAATGAAAAACTTATCCTACACACTCTACACCGTAAAATAACGTATCCTACACACCCTACACAGTAACGAAAAACTTATCCTACACACCCTACACAATAAAAAAAAACTTATACTACACACCCTACACAGTAAAATAACGTATCATACACACCCTACGCAGTAAAGAAAACATATCCTACATACCCGACACAATAAAAAAAAGTAACTTATATGATACAGTTAAAGAAAAAAACTTATCTTACACAAATACACAATTGAGATGTTTGGTGAACGTCGTTTTGTTACATCTTTACAATTGATTCAATATTTAAAAATCATAATTTTTGGATCGATAATTCTCGGTAACTAATTCAAATATTGATTATGTTGTAAATTATATTAAATTTGATTGGAAAAAAAAAATTGAAAACGACGTACCATCATTCTTTAAATATTTACAAATTGATCCAATACTAAAAATCAAAATTTCTTTAGGCATTAATTTGAGGATTTCATAAAGCTCATACGTTTTTTTCTTTTATGTGATATACATTACACTTTTGCCCTTTCACATTAATAACCACCATATTAATGTTGTTTGTAATTATAAAAATGTCTTTTCTATTTTGGACCATTGATTACACTTAATCAATGGCTAAGATTCACTTCTCGCACTTCTCGCTATAATATCACTTCTCGCATGAACCATCCCCTATATATATATATATATATAATACTAATAAAAATAATAATATATTATATTATATTATATTTAAAAAGAAAATTAAATTTTACTAATCTCACCTTTTTAAGGTTGGCTGATAAAAATAACATTTCAGAAAATTTTTGTCACTCGTTCCACCTTAAAACTTAAAAAGGAAGTTTTTTAACGATGCTCCAAACGACGAAACGATGCTTCAATTTGGGTGTTTAAACTTCCAATTAACAAAATCAAGTCATTTAAAGCATCGTTTCGAGATAAGTTTCACATCAATCGACGCGTATCTTCCTTCCAATCAGAATCTCTAAAACATCAGTTTTAAATTCTAGAAAAACTTAACGGGGTTAAGTTTTTTTTAACGGGTGTCCAAATAAAACAAATGGTGGGAAAGGTGAGACCGGTGGCAACAATTTTCTTAGTTGGGATTATTGTCGGTCAACCTAAAAAATGTGAGATTACTAAAATTTAATTTTCCTATTTAAAACTATGTTAAAATTAATGCATATTAAGTAATAAAACAAGTCAAACTGAAGCCTATAATTTGATTACGAGTCATGCTCAAGTGTAATCTCATACTCGATTTAACTTACGCTCACAATGAAGCATCTCGGAAAATCTCATAAAAGGACCCAAAAATAATTTTTATAATACGGTAAAGAGGTTAAATAGTTGGATCACCCTTTTGGCCTATCCATTGGTTCTTGGTGCCCACACTCGAACAGCGTCGTCAGCTCTTGTTCCAGCCCCGAGACTCATGACACAACAGCCTTGACCTCCCCTTGTTTGGCTATCGGTCTTGCTTCCTTCTACTTGCCTAAATTCTTATCATTCTCTCCCCTTCACTTTTGGTCTAAGTCGGACAATGGCACCCTCTTCGTAAGATCTTGGCCAAGCATTCCATGTTAAGGAAATGGGAAAAAGGAATCCCACCCACATGGAAACAAGAAAGAAAATGAAAGTCTTTCACATGGGTATAAGTAACAAAGATAAATTCATCCCACATGAAAAGTAAGAAAATTTTGGAAACTAATTATAAGAAGAAGAGTTTCCATAGTAATATTCTTATACTAGGGTATAGACCCGCGTGACACGCGGGTGAAAGAACATGTCACTACAAATAATAAATTTAAACATACGATCAAATTAAGATAATAATTGTTGATAGTTTGTTACAAAACTATTATCAAATTACATTGTCTAAAGATTAAACTTAAAATTTACAATAACTTAAATTAAACAGTACCAACAAAAGACATTAACAAAACCACTAAACAGGTTCTTGATATTAAAACATCAGCCAAATCTTCAAAAGTTATACCAACACAAACTTCAAATTCCTAAACACCTGAAAAATTTTAAAAACAAAACAAAAATTCATTAAAATTAATTCAACATAACAACATGTTTAATAATTAATAACATCTAAGAGTTGTTACTAAGTCTAAAAAAATATTGTCAATATAATTCTTTTATTAAATCTATGAACAATATGTAATGTAAAGTTTTAATATATTACCTTCTACTTCCTAATCGGACAACAAACTTTCGGAATAACAATCATAATAACTTTGATAGTGTAAAAAGGTATTTAACATCTACTACTTGTATTAAATATAACAACAATACGAAAAGAGTTATATTTTACCTTAATGTTCGTCATCATACTCAAAATTGTCGGGAAAATCTTCATAATCACTCTCATAGTTAGAACATTCTTCTAACCATTTGACCTTCGAACTAAACTCAGCTTCCAACTCAAGATGCGCAAGTTCTTTTCTTTCATTTGCTAACTTTAACACGTCAAGCTCTCTCAACATCACCAAATCATCACACGACAATAGTTGTTTCGGCTTAAAATTCTTATACTCTCCATTCTCGAACCAGATAACAACCTTGTTTTGATAAGGGTAAAAGAACCACTCCCTTACATGTTCATAAGGTAAATCCTCTTGATAAATATCATGAAAGAAATTATGTAAAACATTTATCAAATTTGTTTCTTGTTGACATGGAAAATTCTTCCTATGATCGATCTGATGTATCTGATGTTTAAACTGATTATCGAACAACATGACTGATTCAATATTATCTTTTTCTAACGTTGTTAAATTGCTAAATACAAATTGATACTTACAGAATAGTTTACAATACCTCCAGTTCGTAATCGTAGCCATTATCGGAGTTTAGTTATCTTGAGAAACTTAATATTGTTAAAGAAGAAGAAGAATAGGATGAAAATGGAAAATTTAAAAATAGATATAAGAAGTGACGTTTTATTGTTCCAAGAAAATTAATGATGAAATCTATCTAGTTATTATAATGTATAGTTACCCTATAGTTAATAATATTTAATTAGATAGTATGATAAATATCTTAAATAATTTAAATTAAAAAGTAAATATTGAAAATGTATGTTATAAAACTAATTTAAACAAACAGGTTTATATCCAGAAAATTTATGTATAATATTAAAATAACAAATTATTTATAATTAAATAAAAAAATTAAATATAGGATACCAAAAAATATT
Organism: Bidens hawaiensis; assembly: GCF_021521415.1. Classification (NCBI taxonomy): domain Eukaryota; kingdom Viridiplantae; phylum Streptophyta; class Magnoliopsida; order Asterales; family Asteraceae; genus Bidens; species Bidens hawaiensis. The sequence continues at coordinate 47,403 of NW_027502750.1, read as the reverse complement.
AAATAAAAAAAGTTAAGTACAAATGTTGTAAAGTATAGAACAAAATAAATTACATTATAACCATTACATTTATTATGAGATTCCAAATTGAATTACATAGGAAATTTAAACAATTAACATTCTATGTTTTCAAAAATCTCATTGTAAACAACATTTGTTGTTTTATTTATAAGCTTTGATTCTTTGTCGAGTATCACTAACTTAATACCATCTCTAGTCTTCACTCGTGACAAAGCAACATAAAGTTGACCGTGAGAAAAAAACTGGATCTTTAAGATACAATCCAACTTTTGACAATGATTGACCTTGACTCTTGTTGATTGTCATGGCAAAGCATACGGATATAGGAAACTGTCTTCTTTTTAATCTGAACGGAAGTTTCTTATCAGTTGTTGTAAGACTTACTCGACTAATTAGAGTGCAATATCCGATATTCGTACCAGAGACAACTTTTGCTTCAATAACACGCCTACCGAGACTAACAACTTGAAGGCGCGTACCATTGCACAAACCCTTTTTGTGATTAATATTCCTTAATAGCATGATCGGAACACCAACTTTGAGGGCCAATCTATGATTAGGCATGCCTGACATCTTTAAACCATTTAACAAATCAGGAGAGTACAACTGTGGATCAAAATCTTCAGAAATGTCTTCACTTTCAGCTAAACTGTCGGAACTTAGATACTCTACTTCTTCACCAGGAAAGAGGTCTAACATACGTTCATTAATTTCTTGAACGACCTCATTCAAAGGTGCCAACAGTGCACTATACTGAAAGTAAGTAAGTTCGTTGAATCTATCTAATATATTAGGATAGACAAACCTTATTAAATCACCCATCGGATCTACTGAGTTCAATATCAAAAGATCGTCGGGAATATCAATAACCGCCTCTCCAGTATTAGGGCTCGGTACCCTCTTTCCTCGAGTATTATTAGGGCTCGGTACCCTCTTTCCTCGAGTATTATTAGGGCTCGGTACCCTCTTTCCTCGAGTATTATTAGGGCTCGGTACCCTTCTTCCTCGAATATTAGTAGGGTTCGGTTCCCTAGTTCTCGAATATTAGTAGGGTTCGATTCCCTCTTCGTTACCATACAACCATACATCATACCTCGAGTATTATTAGGGCTCGGTACCCTTTTCGTAACCATACAACCATACATTATCATTTCTTTCTTCTATTATCTCTATCATGTTCATACACATAAACATACATAACATACTTACCTTATACATAGCGTTACAACCTGACAGTACGTGCAATATCCGAAAATCGTTCACGTACCATCAAGCAATCATTCATACATTTCACATTATCCACATAAGGCATACACTTATCTCTTAGGATAAGTGTATTAACAAACATGTTGAGTATGCACACAGCCCCGAAAACATAACACATAAATGGGGCTAGAAACTCACCTGAACACGGTTACGTTCTCCGTTGATCGTAATCCCTTTCTTCAGTTGTGCACGGCTGACTGTATAACAAGTATACATATCAATTTAACTATCCCTACTTATAACATCTTTCTAGTCTTAATTACTACCCACAATGAACGGGGGTCCGGGGGCAGCGCCCCTGGCAGCGGGGTCTAGGGGTGGCAGCCCCTAGCAGGGTCCAAGGGGCAGAGCCCCTGGCTGGGGTCGAACACATTTTTCCATTAACTGTCTTAACACATTTTTCATTAGATTTTAAATTTATTTTCTAAACGAACTTGGCTTTAGGCGAAGTTAAACCTCAGGCGAACTTAGCTTTAGGCGAAGTTAAACCTCAGGCGAACTTAGCTTTAGGCGAAGTTAAACCTCAGGCGAACTTAGCTTTAGGCGAAGTTAAACCTCAGGCGAACTTATCATCAGGCGAACTTAAACCTCAGGCGAACTTGTCATCAGGCGAACTTAGCTTGCAGGCGAAGTTCATCAGGCGAACTTAGCTTGCAGGCGAAGTTCATCGCTTGAAGGCGAAGTTGCCCAGATGAAGGCGAAGTTGCCCAGATGTCCGCTGTTTCGGTTTCTGATCAACATTTCGGGCGATTTTAACACCCTTGTTAAGGTTCAATACTACCCACTACACTTCCCGACCATTTTCGGTCGTTTATACACTAAAAGCTCGGATCTTTAAACTTCCAAGATCAAGAATCATACCTTTTGAGCTTGTTTGGATCTCGTTTATCTTGGTATCACCACTAATCTTTCTCTCTTACCCGGACCTCGCTCGATCCTTCCTTCTTTCTCGGCCCGGCCGGCGGCGGTTTTGGGTGAGCTTGGTGTGTGTGTATGTGTGTGTTTAGGAGAGTGGGGGAAAATGAAGATATTTTGGGATTTTGGGGGTATTTATATCCCTGAAATCCCATTCTCATTTAACCCATCTCAATTAATCCAAGTCCAAGACCCGCTCCTTCCCCGACATTAATCAATTACGCGAAATCACTAAACATAACTTCCTTTATTCATCATTAAAATTTTAGGATGTTACAAGTCTTCCCCCCTTAAAGAGGTTTCGTCCCCGAAACCTAACTATTACATAAACAAACTAGGGTAAAACTTGCGCATCTCATCCTCGGCTTCCCAAGTAGCCTCTGATCCCTTGCGGTGTTTCCATATTACTTTTACCAAAGGTATAATCTTGTGACGAAGCTGCTTCTCCTTGCGATCAACGATCTCTATCGGTTGCTCGATGTAGTTCAATTGTTCATCAACCTCAATGTCCATTAATGGCACGTGAGACGTGTCATCAGCTAGACACTTCCTCAGATGAGAAACATGGAAGGTTGAATGAATTCCTTCTAACTCATCGGGTAAATCCAGTTTATAAGCTACTTCACCCACACGACCTACAATCTTGAACGGTCTAATGTACCTCGGACTCAACTTTCCTCTTTTCCTAAAACGGATAATTCCTTTCCAAGGCGAGACCTTGAGCATCACATAGTCACCCACGTTAAACTCAATTGGTCGTCGCCGCTTATCTGCATAAGACTTTTGTCTGTCTTGCGCGGCTTTCAATCTTGCTTTGATCTGATCGAGCTTTGAAGACGTTTCTTGAACTACTTCTAGGCTTCCCATTTTTTTCTGACCAATCTCGCCCCAACACACCGGGGTTCTACATCGTCTACCGTAAAGCATCTCAAACGGTGGCATACCAATACTTGAATGGTAACTGTTGTTATAGGAGAACTCTGCCAGATGCAGATGATCATCCCAACTTCCACCAAAATCTAAAACACAAGCACGTAGCATATCCTCAAGGGTTTGGATCGTCCTTTCGGACTGTCCATCAGTTTGAGGATGATACGCCGTACCGATGTTCAACCTCGTCCCCATAGCTTCATGGAATTTCTTCCAGAACCTCGAAGTAAACCGTGTATCTCTATCGGACACGATAGATAACGGTACTCCATGCTTGGTTACAACTTCCTTGATGAACAAGCTTGCTAACATTTCTGATGAGATGGCCTCTCGTATGGGCAGAAAGTGAGCACTCTTGGTCAAACGGTCCACAATCACCCAGATGGTATCATGTTGCTTAGCTGTACGAGGTAGCTTAGTTATGAAATCCATGGTGATGTGTTCCCATTTCCACTCAGGTATCTCTAGCGGTTGCATCTTCCCATAAGGCTTTTGGTGCTCGGCCTTGACTTGTAAGCAAGTTAAGCACTTACTAACATAATCCACTACATCATTCTTCATTCCTGGCCACCAGTAATCTCTTTTCAAGTCTTGGTACATCTTTGTAGCTCCAGGATGGATTGAGTACCTTGACTTATGAGCTTCATCTAAGATTCGACTTCTAAGATCACCATGGCGTGGAATCCACATACGGTCAAATCTAGTTTTAACTCCATGAGTGTTTTCCATCAACTCATCTTGCTGGCCATAAATCCTTTCTTTCTTTACTAACCCTTCGTCTACTAACACTTCTGACTGCACTTTGATGATTTCTTCAAAAAGACTTGAGTTCATGATCAACTTATATGACTTCACTGTTGCAAGGACTTCCTCATTCTTACGACTTAACGCATCAGCGACCACGTTAGCTTTACCGGGGTAATACCTAATCTCACAGTCGTAATCCTTTATCAATTCTAACCATCTTCTCTGCCTCATGTTCAGTTCTTTCTGTTCGAAGAAGTACTTTAAACTCTTATGATCGGTATAGATAGTACACTTAGTACCGTACAGATAATGCCTCCATATCTTAAGAGCATGCACTACAGCTGCTAACTCCAGATCATGCGTCGGATAAGTACTTTCATGGACCTTCAACTGTCTAGACACGTAAGCTATCACCTTCCCCCGTTGCATCAACACGCAACCTAACCCTTAATGCGAGGCATCAGCACAAACAACGAAATCCTCGTTGCCATCGGGCAAAGTAAGGATTGGAGCTTGCGTGAGCCTCTTCTTCAATTCTTCAAAGGCTTCTTCCTGAAACTTTCCCCAACTGAATACTATCGACTTTCGGGTCATACCGGTCAGCGGTGCGGCTATCTTGGAGAAACCTTCGATGAATCTCCTATAGTAGCCAGCTAACCCTAGGAAACTTCGTATATCAGTCGGATTCTGCGGAGTCTTCCAATTCGTTATCGCTTCAATCTTAGCTGGGTCCACGGTAATCCCTTCAGGATTAATCACGTGACCTAAAAATTGCACTTCTCTTAACCAGAACGCGCACTTTGAAAACTTGGCATACAACTTCTCTTTCTTCAGAGTCTCAAGTACCTCTCTCAGATGCTCAGCATGTTCAGACTCGCTCTTTGAATAAACCAATATATCATCGATGAAGATGATAACCGACTTATCCAACATCGGTCGACACACCCTATTCATCATGTCCATAAATGCTGCAGGAGCATTGGTTAGACCGAATGACATTACGAGGAACTCGTAGTGTCCATACCGCGTTCGGAACGCTGTCTTAGGGATGTCTGCCTCTTTCACCTTTAGCTGATGGTAGCCTGATCTGAGATCTATTCGTGAGAACCAACTTGAACCTTGCAGTTGGTCAAACAGATCATCAATCCTTGGCAACGGATATCTATTCTTTACCGTAAGCTTATTCAACTCACGATAGTCTATGCACATCCTCATACTTCCATCCTTCTTTTTCACGAACAATACTGGTGCGCCCCACGGGGAAACACTCGGTCTTATGAAACCTTTGTCGAGGAGTTCTTGCAGTTGTGACATCAATTCTTTCATCTCGGACGGTGCTAGACGGTAAGGCGCTTTTGCGACAGGTTGGGCTCCTGGTATTAAATCTATCTGAAATTCTATCTCTCGCTCTGGTGGCAACCCCGGAAGATCCTCAGGGAATACTTCTGGGTAGTCGCGCACAATAGGAACATCTTTCATTTCTTTCGTCTCGGCCGTAGCGTTGACGACATACGCCAGGTAGGCACAACACCCTCGCCTTAGCAAACCCTCGGCTTTCATCATCGAAATGACATTAAGCCCAGAACTTTCCTTATCACCATAGACCGTTACCGCGCTACCATCCAATGACTTTAACCTTATAATCCTACTCTTACATACTATCTGAGCCTCAAACTCAGACAACCAATCCATACCCAAAACCACATCGAACCCTCCCAAGGTCATAACGTACAAGGTAATCGGGAACTCATGTCCTTCCAATTCTATCTTACAGTTCTTAACCATTTTTGTTATTTTAACCGAAGTGTCACTGGCGGTTTCTACTACAAAAGTTTCAGACACTCGGCAACATTTCATTTTAGCTAGTTTACTAAATGGTGTGGCTACGAAACTTTTGTTTGCGCCCGAATCAAATAATACAGAAGCGGAAACACCGTTCACTAGAAACGTACCTGTGACAACATCCGGAATCTGCTTGGCTTGTTCTTGGGTCAACATGTAGGCTCTAGTTCTTGGCCTAGCTTGATCGGCATCCTTCCTTCTACTACCTCCAGCTTCACTCTCGGTACACTCCCTAGCAAAATGACCCTTCTTACCACACTTGTAGCATGCAGGCTTAGAACTGCACTCATGAGCATAATGACCTGCCTTCCCACACTTGTAGCAAACATTCGACCCAAATTTACATTCTCCAGCATGTATCTTTCCACACTTATGACATGTATCCGAACCCCTTCCCCACCTACACTCACCACTGTACGCCTTGCCACAAGTCTTGCACGACCTGTTCTCCCAAACTCTCGGCTGCTTGTTCTTAGGGTTCCACATCTGGGTACCGGGTCGTTTAGAAGGAGCGACCCCTTTCCTCTCTTTCTTCTCATCTCCCACCACCACATCATCCGCAACCAAGTCTGCGTAGACCATTTCTGCGAGTTCGACAGCAGAATCGAAAGTAGTAGGTTTACTTGTTCTGACTAACATGCGAACTCTCTGTGGTAATCCCCTCACATAACACTTGATCCTCTTAGCCTCAGTGTTGATCATATCGGGCACCAACCTAGACATTCGATTGAACTCGGTGGTGTACTCACGATGCGTCATTGTCCCAGCTTTCAAATTTAGGAACTTCATCTCCGCCCTTTCAACCTCGGCGTTAGCACAAAACTTCTTCATTACTAACTCCTTCAGGTCGTCCCACTTCATTTCTTTGATCTCTTCACGGGTCTTCCTCTGCTCCACACTCTCCCACCAATACATAGCCTCATCTTCAAACGATTGGGTGGCATAACCGACAGCTTGATCGGGACGGCACTCGCTAATGCGGATAACCTTATCCATGGCGGTTATTCACTGAAGAGTAGCGATTGCGTCTCCTAAACCAGTAAGCTTAGGCGGGTCACAACCTTTGAAGGACTTATAGTTGCAACCGCCTCGGCCCTTCTTCCTATCATCATCTTTCACAGACCTTACCTCACTTGAGTCACCCCTTTCCATCTCGTCATCCTTCCTACCATTACCACCTGCCCCTTCAACAGTTCTTTCACGGCTTCCAGCAGACCTTCCCGGGGTAATATTTTTCACAGCAGTGGCTACAGCTTGAACAATAGCTGCTTGAATTGCAGGATCCAGTTGAACTCCTTCATTATTTTCCGGGTTCCTTCCCGCTGCGCTTCCTTCAGCTTCAGTGTTGGAAGCGGTCTCAACCGAAGGTTGCTGGACACGACGAGGCCTGCCGCGTCGTCCAGTGTGACCTCCAGCTCCAACAATGTCTCCGTCTCCAGCCATCGTATTCTAAAAGGGAAAACACAAACATCATCATTCAAGGAACTATTTAGTACAAGGATAGCAAGGCTAACAGGTAATAACAGTGGCCAGCTGTGACTAGCTGATCACATTGCTTTCCGTGTCCTATACACTTCCCTTTATGAGTCTATTTGTGCTGGTTCTACTTAAGCAATTAGTCAAATCAACAATCAATTATTCCTATCCCTTTTGTTCACATATATTTTCTTTCTCATTAACATATATCATTTAATCATACAATTTACCTTTACTAATCTTGCTTGAGCGACACATGGCATTCTTGGACTGGCATCTTCTTTCATTTCTTACTTATAAACCATACTCTGTTCGAGTCTAAGCATGTAGGATGCTTAAATCTCTCGAACTTTGCTCTGATACCAACTTGTAAGGCCCTGTTACCGGTAACCCTACTTTCGTGTTGGATTTACTCATAAACACAGTTCTAAATATCAGAGTTAATTAAAACATTTACGCGGAATATAAAACTTTCATAAATCTTTACATAATTCATAACTTGTCTCAAAACATTTATTGTCTTTCACATTAAAGCATTAAAATTAACACATCATAGGTCTTCAGATGCCAGATTCTTGTTCAGTGCCATGTGTCTCCTCAAGCGAGCTGCCTCATCCTACTCACCTGCGTGCATACTAAAAGTCAGCTATGCTGAGTGAGTTCTAGATAATCACATAATCTTACCATTCACATAACATTATATTCTTTCATTCATACTTTTATACTTTCATACTTTCATACTTTCTTACATTCATACTTTCTTACTTTCATACTTTCTTACTTTCTTTTGTATTAACTTACTTTCATATCTTATGTTATAAAGAGCATTACGCCCTACATTCCTCGAGTATTATTAGGGCTCGGTACCCTCTTTCCTCGAGTATTATTAGGGCTCGGTACCCTCTTTCCTCGAGTATTATTAGGGCTCGGTACCCTCTTTCCTCGAGTATTATTAGGGCTCGGTACCCTCTTTCCTCGAGTATTATTAGGGCTCGGTACCCTTCTTCCTCGAATATTAGTAGGGTTCGGTTCCCTAGTTCTCGAATATTAGTAGGGTTCGATTCCCTCTTCGTTACCATACAACCATACATCATACCTCGAGTATTATTAGGGCTCGGTACCCTTTTCGTAACCATACAACCATACATTATCATTTCTTTCTTCTATTATCTCTATCATGTTCATACACATAAACATACATAACATACTTACCTTATACATAGCGTTACAACCTGACAGTACGTGCAATATCCGAAGATCGTTCACGTACCATCAAGCAATCATTCATACATTTCACATTATCCACATAAGGCATACACTTATCTCTTAGGATAAGTGTATTAACAAACATGTTGAGTATGCACACAGCCCCGAAAACATAACACATAAATGGGGCTAGAAACTCACCTGAACACGGTTACGTTCTCCGTTGATCGTAATCCCTTTCTTCAGTTGTGCACGGCTGACTGTATAACAAGTATACATATCAATTTAACTATCCCTACTTATAACATCTTTCTAGTCTTAATTACTACCCACAATGAACGGGGGTCCGGGGGCAGCGCCCCTGGCAGCGGGGTCTAGGGGCGGCAGCCCCTAGCAGGGTCCAAGGGGCAGAGCCCCTGGCTGGGGTCGAACACATTTTTCCATTAACTGTCTTAACACATTTTTCATTAGATTTTAAATTTATTTTCTAAACGAACTTGGCTTTAGGCGAAGTTAAACCTCAGGCGAACTTAGCTTTAGGCGAAGTTAAACCTCAGGCGAACTTAGCTTTAGGCGAAGTTAAACCTCAGGCGAACTTAGCATCAGGCGAACTTAAACCTCAGGCGAACTTGTCATCAGGCGAACTTAGCTTGCAGGCGAAGTTCATCAGGCGAACTTAGCATGCAGGCGAAGTTGCCCAGATGAAGGCGAAGTTGCCCAGATGAAGGCGAAGTTGCCCAGATGTCCGCTGTTTCGGTTTCTGATCAACATTTCGGGCGATTTTAACACCCTTGTTAAGGTTCAATACTACCCACTACACTTCCCGACCATTTTCGGTCGTTTATACACTAAAAGCTCGGATCTTTAAACTTCCAAGATCAAGAATCATACCTTTTGAGCTTGTTTGGATCTCGTTTATCTTGGTATCACCACTAATCTTTCTCTCTTACCCGGACCTCGCTCGATCCTTCCTTCTTTCTCGGCCCGGCCGGCGGCGGTTTTGGGTGAGCTTGGTGTGTGTGTATGTGTGTGTTTAGGAGAGTGGGGGAAAATGAAGATATTTTGGGATTTTGGGGGTATTTATATCCCTGAAATCCCATTCTCATTTAACCCATCTCAATTAATCCAAGTCCAAGACCCGCTCCTTCCCCGACATTAATCAATTACGCGAAATCACCAAACATAACTTCCTTTATTCATCATTAAAATTTTAGGATGTTACACGACAATAGTTGTTTCGGCTTAAAATTCTTATACTCTCCATTTCGGCTTAAAATATCTCATAACAAGTCAGATATTAATGTTGAGTGGTGTAATCAAGATGGATTGATAAAGTATTTGTTCAAATACATTATTAAGGGTCCAGACCGAGCAACAATTTCTCTTGTACAAACTAACAATGCTGATAACTCAGATCCTAATTTAGATGAAATCAAAACGTTTTATGATGGTAGATATGTCTCTGCATGCAAGGCATCATGGCGGATATTTTCATTTGATGTGCATTATAGGATTCCGTCTGTTATGAGACTTGCTTTTCATTTACCCGGTGAGCAACAGGTAATATATGGTGCTAACGAAGATATTGAAGATATTTTAAACGAGACAACTATTGCTTCTTCGATGTTTGCCGGCTGGTTTGAGTGTAATAAGAAACATGACCTTGCAAAAACTCTCACATACGCAGAGTTTCCAATAAAATATGTCTGGAAAAAACAGTTACGTAAATGGGAACCTCGCCTAAGGGGTTTTGCAATAGGTAGAGTTCATGCTGTTCCACCCGCATTCGACGAGGCTTACTATCTAAGAATATTATTAAATAAGGTTAGAGGCCCAGAATGTTTTGAAGACATTCGAACTGTTGATGGAGTTGTGTGTGAAACTTTTCGAGATGCATGTTACAAAAGAGGTCTTTTAGATGATGATAAGGAATACATAGAAGCCATTGAAGAAGCAAGTCATACCTCTACTGGATATTATTTAAAAAATTTATTTGCTACAATGTTGATTACTTATAGTTTATCTAGACCTCATTTTGTTTTGGAAAGCACTTGGCAACTGTTAGTTGACGGTATTCAATACAAACAATAAAAAGATCAAAATAACCCCGATTCGATTTACTCATTTTTTTAATTATTTATATTATTGCAAATATATAATATCCATTATAATAGTATAAATATTTAATTATATTACTTTCTTATTTTATTTTCAGGTTTGATTCTTAATGAAGAACAGTTAAAAAATCTAGCACTCTTGGAAATTGAAAATTTTCTAATTTCAAACAACTCCAGTCTTAGAAGATATAAACAAATGCCATTTCCAGATATGGAGACAATTTCAAGAGCAACTAATCCGTTAATGGTGGAAGAGCTCTCATATGATACCGAGACCATGAATAACGAATTTAATAATCTCTTTTGTTCGTTAACAGATGAACAACGAGGTGTTTATAATGAAATAATGAGTGCTTTGACTGATAAAAAAGGTGGAGTTTATTTTGTTTATGGTTATGGCAGTACTGGAAAAACTTATTTATGGAAAACTTTATCTGCATCGATAAGGTCAAAGGGAGAAATTGTGTTGAATGTTGCTTCAAGCGGTATAGCTATTAATTTGACCGAAGATTCAATTTGTTCGGTAATATTACCACTCACTTTATGTTAATTTTATATTAATAATTTTTTAATATATATGTCTTTATCTGCTATTTTAATATCAAATTACATTTAAATATCTTAATTTGGTTATTTTTTTATTATTTCATAAATTAGGTTAAAGGAAATACTGACGTATACGAATTATTGAAAAAGACAAGCCTAATAATTTGGGATGAGGCACCGATGATTCATAAGCATGCATTTGAAGCGTTGGACATGACTTAAATGATGTTATGAATGGTGATTCGGCCAATACTTCAGAAGCGGTATTTGGAGGTAAGGTTGTTGTTTTTGGCAGTGATTTTCGCCAAATTTTGCCTGTTGTAACCAACGGTACAAGAAGTGAATGTGTCAATGCTTTCATCAATTCTTCTTATATCTGGTCAAAATGTAAAGTTCTTAAACTAACTAAGAACATGAGGCTTACAGTTGGATGTCGATCTTCAGACATTCAAAATATTACAGAGTTTGCTGATTGGCTATTAGACATAGGCCAAGGAAACGTTGGCGGTCCAAATACTGGAGAGGCGGTTATTGATATTCCCGACGATCTTTTGATATTGAACTCAGTAGATCCGATGGGTGATTTAATAAGGTTTGTCTATCCTAATATATTAGATAGATTCAACGAACTTACTTACTTTCAGTATAGTGCACTGTTGGCACCTTTGAATGAGGTCGTTCAAGAAATTAATGAACGTATGTTAGACCTCTTTCCTGGTGAAGAAGTAGAGTATCTAAGTTCCGACAGTTTAGCTGAAAGTGAAGACATTTCTGAAGATTTTGATCCACAGTTGTACTCTCCTGATTTGTTAAATGGTTTAAAGATGTTAGGCATGCCTAATCATAGATTGGCCCTCAAAGTTGGTGTTCCGATCATGCTATTAAGGAATATTAATCACAAAAAGGGTTTGTGCAATGGTACGCGCCTTCAAGTTGTTAGTTTCGGTAGGCGTGTTATTGAAGCAAAAGTTGTCTCTGGTACGAATATCGGATATTGCACTCTAATTAGTCGAGTAAGTCTTACAACAACTGATAAGAAACTTCCGTTCAGATTAAAAAGAAGACAGTTTCCTATATCCGTATGCTTTGCCATGACAATCAACAAGAGTCAAGGTCAATCATTGTCAAAAGTTGGATTGTATCTTAAAGATCCAGTTTTTTTCTCACGGTCAACTTTATGTTGCTTTGTCACGAGTGAAGACTAGAGATGGTATTAAGTTAGTGATACTCGACAAAGAATCAAAGCTTATAAATAAAACAACAAATGTTGTTTACAATGAGATTTTTGAAAACATAGAATGTTAATTGTTTAAATTTCCTATGTAATTCAATTTGGAATCTCATAATAAATGTAATGGTTATAATGTAATTTATTTTGTTCTATACTTTACAACATTTGTACTTAACTTTTTTTATTTAATATTTTTTGGTATCCTATATTTAATTTTTTTATTTAATTATAAATAATTTGTTATTTTAATATTATACATAAATTTTCTGGATATAAACCTGTTTGTTTAAATTAGTTTTATAACATACCTTTTCAATATTTACTTTTTAATTTAAATTATTTAAGATATTTATCATACTATCTAATTAAATATTATTAACTATAGGGTAACTATACATTATAATAACTAGATAGATTTCATCATTAATTTTCTTGGAACAATAAAACGTCACTTCTTATATCTATTTTTAAATTTTCCATTTTCATCCTATTCTTCTTCTTCTTTAACAATATTAAGTTTCTCAAGATAACTAAACTCCGATAATGGCTACGATTACGAACTGGAGGTATTGTAAACTATTCTATAAGTATCAATTTGTATTTAGCAATTTAACAACGTTAGAAAAAGATAATATTGAATTAGTCATGTTGTTCGATAATCAGTTTAAACATCAGATACATCAGATCGATCTTAGGAAGAATTTTCCATGTCAACAAGAAACAAATTTGATAAATGTTTTACATAATTTCTTTCATGATATTTATCAAGAGGATTTACCTTATGAACATGTAAGGGAGTGGTTCTTTTACCCTTATCAAAACAAGGTTGTTGTCTGGTTCGAGAATGGAGAGTATAAGAATTTTAAGCCGAAACAACTATTGTCGTGTGATGATTTGGTGATGTTGAGAGAGCTTGACGTGTTAAAGTTAGCAAATGAAAGAAAAGAACTTGCGCATCTTGAGTTGGAAGCTGAGTTTAGTTTGAAGGTCAAATGGTTAGAAGAATGTTCTAACTATGAGAGTGATTATGAAGATTTTCCCGACAATTTTGAGTATAACGACGAACATTAAGGTAAAATATAACTCTTTTCGTATTGTTGTTATATTTAATACAAGTAGTAGATGTTAAATACCTTTTTACACTATCAAAGTTATTATGATTGTTATTCCGAAAGTTTGTTGTCCGATTAGGAAGTAGAAGGTAATATATTAAAACTTTACATTACATATTGTTCATAGATTTAATAAAAGAATTATATTGACAATATTTTTTTAGACTTAGTAACAACTCTTAGATGTTATTAATTATTAAACATGTTGTTATGTTGAATTAATTTTAATGAATTTTTGTTTTGTTTTTAAAATTTTTCAGGTGTTTAGGAATTTGAAGTTTGTGTTGGTATAACTTTTGAAGATTTGGCTGATGTTTTAATATCAAGAACCTGTTTAGTGGTTTTGTTAATGTCTTTTGTTGGTACTGTTTAATTTAAGTTATTGTAAATTTTAAGTTTAATCTTTAGACAATGTAATTTGATAATAGTTTTGTAACAAACTATCAACAATTATTATCTTAATTTGATCGTGTGTTTAAATTTATTATTTGTAGTGACATGTTCTTTCACCCGCGTGTCACGCGGGTCTATACCCTAGTATAAGAATATTACTATGGAAACTCTTCTTCTTATAATTAGTTTCCAAAATTTTCTTACTTTTCATGTGGGATGAATTTATCTTTGTTACTTATACCCATGTGAAAGACTTTCATTTTCTTTCTTGTTTCCATGTGGGTGGGATTCCTTTTTCCCATTTCCTTAACATGGAATGCTTGGCCAAGATCTTACGAAGAGGGTGCCATTGTCCGACTTAGACCAAAAGTGAAGGGGAGAGAATGATAAGAATTTAGGCAAGTAGAAGGAAGCAAGACCGATAGCCAAACAAGGGGAGGTCAAGGCTGTTGTGTCATGAGTCTCGGGGCTGGAACAAGAGCTGACGACGCTGTTCGAGTGTGGGCACCAAGAACCAATGGATAGGCCAAAAGGGTGATCCAACTATTTAACCTCTTTACCGTATTATAAAAATTATTTTTGGGTCCTTTTATGAGATTTTCCGAGATGCTTCATTGTGAGCGTAAGTTAAATCGAGTATGAGATTACACTTGAGCATGACTCGTAATCAAATTATAGGCTTCAGTTTGACTTGTTTTATTACTTAATATGCATTAATTTTAACATATTTTTAAATAGGAAAATTAAATTTTAGTAATCTCACATTTTTTAGGTTGATCGACAATAATCCCAACTAAGAAAATTGTTGCCACCGGTCTCACCTTTCCCACCATTTGTTTTATTTGGACACCCATTAAAAAAAACTTAACCCCGTTAAGTTTTTCTAGAATTTAAAACTGATGTTTTAGAGATTCTGATTGGAAGGAAGATACGCGTCGATTGATGTGAAACTTATCTCGAAACGATGCTTTAAATGACTTGATTTTGTTAATTGGAAGTTTAAACACCCAAATTGAAGCATCGTTTCGTCGTTTGGAGCATCGTTAAAAAACTTCCTTTTTAAGTTTTAAGGTGGAACGAGTGACAAAAATTTTCTGAAATGTTATTTTTATCAGCCAACCTTAAAAAGGTGAGATTAGTAAAATTTAATTTTCTTTTTAAATATAATATAATATAATATATTATTATTTTTATTAGTATTATATATATATATAGGGATGGTTCATGCGAGAAGTGACATTATAGTGAGAAGTGCGAGAAGTGAATCTTAGCCATTGATTAAGTGTAATCAATGGTCCAAAATAGAAAAGACATTTTTATAATTACAAACAACATTAATATAGTGGTTATTAATGTGAAAGGGCAAAAGTGTAATGTATATCACATAAAAGAAAAAAACGTATGAGCTTTATGAAATCCTCAAATTAATGCCTAAAGAAATTTTGATTTTTAGTATTGGATCAATTTGTAAATATTTAAAGAATGATGGTACGTCGTTTTCAATTTTTTTTTTCCAATCAAATTTAATATAATTTACAACATAATCAATATTTGAATTAGTTACTGAGAATTATCGATCCAAAAATTATGATTTTTAAATATTGAATCAATTGTAAAGATGTAACAAAACGACGTTCACCAAACATCTCAATTGTGTATTTGTGTAAGATAAGTTTTTTTCTTTAACTGTATCATATAAGTTACTTTTTTTTATTGTGTCGGGTATGTAGGATATGTTTTCTTTACTGCGTAGGGTGTGTATGATACGTTATTTTACTGTGTAGGGTGTGTAGTATAAGTTTTTTTTTACTGTGTAGGGTGTGTAGGATAAGTTTTTCGTTACTGTGTAGGGTGTGTAGGATACGTTATTTTACGGTGTAGAGTGTGTAGGATAAGTTTTTCATTACTGTGTAGGGTGTGTAGGATACGTTATTTTACGGTGTAGGGTGTGTAGTATATTTTTATTATTATTGTGTATGTGTAGTATATTTTTATTATTATTGTGTAGGGTGTGTAAGATAAGTTTTTTTTACTGTGTAGGAAATAGTTTTTAACGATTAAATGTGTATGATAGATATGCTTACTATGTATGGTAAATGATGTTGCTGCTGTTGAAGTTCAAGAAAAGAAAGCTAAAAGAATGTCAAAATTGAGCAATGTGAAATTCCAAGTCTACGTACAACAATAATACATGTATATTGTTAATATTATTGTGATTTGTATATAGCTTAAGTTTCTATATAATAATAAATTGAAGTGATGACAATAATAATAACCATTTTTCATTCAATAAGAATAGTTTGTTCACTACAAATATTCAGCTTAATCTTAATATGCTGATGTTTAAAATTGTAAATAGATCGATGGGCAATGGTGAAAGCATTTAGATATTTATTATATAATAATAATAATAATAATAATAATAATAATAATAATAATATGTTTTGAAACCCCTTACAATTAATAGTTACTAAAACTAACTTTTGGATAGATTACATTCATACCCTTGTAGATAAAACTAATGGAAAAATAAAAAGAAAATATATGATTGGTTGTAATAATTTCTCGTACTTTTCGCACTAAAAATACTTCTGAAATGAACCTAATCATATATATATATATATATGATGATGATAATAATAATAATCTTATTGTATATGATTTTGTATAATAGGTAGTGTATTTATGAAAGTAATAAACTCGTTTATGCTCATGAGTTTAACGAATCGAGTTTGTTTATTCAGTGAGCTTCATTATAGGCTTGAGTTCTTCTAATAAATGGTCTTCATCATAACCTCGAGTTCATTTAACCAATGTTTCAGCAAGTTTTTAATAAGATGATCATGGGTGGCTTAGAAGTGGTTCGACACCACTCACAATATTGCATTAGATTTTTTTTATAAGATGTTCAGAATAATAAATCGTATGATTCTTAACTATACATAACTAAATTAAATTGATAATTGAAGAAACGTGGATCTACTCACTGGTAGCAGATCTACTTTCCTCGGGTATGATTAAACTGTTTCACCGATGGTTCCTCTGAATCCGTGTTCTTCCACCTACAAAATGAACAACGCCGTTACTTACCCCTCAGAAAGGGACAGAGGGGTCCTCTTTGGGGTAACCCTCCGGCGTGAGAATCAGTATCTTTGTGGAGAAGATAATAATGTGTGAGTCAGTGAATCTCAAGAGTATTGCTGAATCGCTGAATACTCTTGATTGTGTGACTGTGTGTTTTCTGTAACTGACTGTGAGTGAATATAATTCAATATGATTGAATGTGATATCACTGCTTGTAACTGTCAATGATTGAGTGTGAATGTGTCATAAAAGTGGAGTTGATGCTGTATTTATAGTGCTAGGGTTACCACCGGTTGGGCTCAACCTCGTTGGCTTCCTCCAATCGCACTGCGCCACGTGTCCTCTGGGACACCTGGCGCTTTCTCGTTGGTTGTAATCACGTGGTAACACATGTGTCATGCTGAGTTGTCGACCTTTCATTCGGCAGCTATCAACATCAGCATATTCTTTCTCCTTAAAAAGATACCTTCTGGAAGGTTGTCTGATGTGCACAATCAAGGTTGCCCTAATCCTGATTTGGATAAGGACGAGGTTGATTATGTGCACGTATGATATGCGCTCACCCTGAGGATGCGCGGGGTCTTCTCTTTATTCTCACGCGCAGATATTTCATGCGCAGATGTGATATGCACGAGCATGTGATATGCGCCGCGCGCTGATGCGCTGCGCGCATATGTGATGCGCGAGCATATGTGTGCCTGGGCATATGATGCCTGAGCATGTTTTGTATGCGCCATGCGCATAGGTTTTGGCTTTGTGCCTTCATAATGTCTTTATCTTGTGGGTTGACCCGCCTTGCTTGGTGTTGAGGCGGGTACATACCTCTTCAAGCCCCCCCAGTCTAATGTGTGTCTTATCTCGCGCGAGCGCGGTAAGATGGATATTAGACTTACTTATTTTTGTCTTTTAATGTGGTTTTGTCGTTTTCCTGGTTGCTTCCATCGTTGCGCGAAGTTCTATCCATTTGGTTGAAAACGAAGGGTCCAAACACGTGGTTAGTTGGTGGTGACGTGCGCCGTAAACATGTCAGACGTTTCGTGTGCTCGAGGTGCTACAGTTGCCTTTCACGTCCCCTCACACAGCTGTCTTGAACACGTGTCGCGCTCGTATTGGTTAGCACCTGCGAGTGGGGGCGCGTATCTGCTCCGTGGCAGGTCGGTTACAATTTTATGTCCCCTCAACAGTGTTAGGGACACGTGTCGCGCCCTCGTTGGCTTGGACCCGCGAGTGGGGGCGCGTGAAATTCGATCAGCTGCCACATTTCTCTCTCCTGGGCCTATAAAAGGAGGCCCTTAGGAAATTTTTATCTTCATCTTCATTGTTGATAATTTTCTTGTTTCTGCCTTTCATATTCTGAATTGAGTGTTTTCATCTTTTCGATTTCTTGATTATCTGCTGCTGCAGTTGTATGTCTGATAGTTCAGACTCGTCTAGCCCCTCAATCACCTCTGTTGCCTCTCGAAGACGCCGTGTGAAATCTGTGGTGATGTCGACACTGAAGCAAAAGGGGAAGGGGAAGAAGGTTGTTGAGACCACATCGGAGGAAGTTGGGAGGACCAAGGCCACCAAAAGGTGGAATGAAATCCCCTGCAAATTGAAGCAGGCAGATCTCGACAACCTCATCACCTCTCAGGGCTTTCCCACCCTGTTTGGCTGCATGTTGCCTAGGTCCGGGCAAACGGCGGCGGACCCGCCTGCCGGCTATATATCCCTATATAGCCACTTTTTTACCCACTGCAACCTTCGTCTCCCGATGACCAGGTTTGTGGGTGCACTGCTGAAGTTCTATGGGATTCATATATCCCAAGTCCATCCGTTTGGACTCGTGCGCGTGACTCACTTTGAGTTCATGTGCAAATCCCAGCGCGAGGAACCCACTCCTCGGCGCTTTCAGTATTTTTATAAGGCCAAGATCCAAGACAATTGGATCTCTTTTATTCCTCGCAGTCAGAAGGTGAAGTGCTCCACTGTTTCATTCAAGAGCCTTCATGACTGGTCTGAGAGGTTTTTTTACATTAGGGCCGGTGTGATCCCCATCCGTATGACCATGCGCTCTATCACTTCTGCGCCTGCGGATGAGGGTGTCCTCAAGAACCCAACTGGCGCCTGGGTTAAGAAACTGACCGCCGAACCATCCCCCGCGAAGAAAATTTGCGAGGAGGCGCTGGTTGGGGTCGGCATGAGTAAGGTTTGGGCCGATAGCGCGCTTGAGCCCGTTATCCAAGTCGACGGGTTGTGTAAGTTAATTTCATTGGTTTATTTATTTTTTCTGCGCGAACATAATTCTTTTGCTGATATCACTTGATTTGTTTTTGCGCAGTCACCAAGGATTATGTCCTTGCCGCTTATGATGAACAAGTGGAGGGTGGCTCCGTCGCGCTTGGCGCTGGGGAAGTTGGTTTCCCAGATCGCTTCGATGACATGTTCATCCCAGTGGATCTGGAATTTGACTTTGACAGTGACGCGCCTGGTAAGCCTTCGCACTTATGCTCATTCCTATAGAATATCCAAGTTTATTAACAGTTGTGTTGGTTGTTTTTGTAGATGCGCTTGAAAACTACGAGCTAGAGCTCGCGGAAGAGGAGGAGGAGGAAGAGGAGGCGCCCCTACTAAAGCGCAAAGCTAAGGGGAAATCTGGCGCAGGGGCCAGTAAGAAACAGAAGAAAGATGACACCCCTGTCGCTCATCCCCATGCTCAAACGAAGGGACCTAAGGAAACCCAGGTGTTTACCACCAAGGTTTCTTTAGCTTCTCTGCCTGTGAGAGTGGGCAGACCTCCTGTCCACTTGAGGTATGGTGGCGTCGCCTCCTCCTTTCGCGCGGCTGAAGAGAGAAGCAGTGCCGCGCCTGCAACAGGTATACTTTATTTATCTTCATCTGGCTGAATTGTTATTAAACCTTTGCTCCTTTAAATGTTTGCAGAGGCAGCGACGGTAACAGATCAGCCGCAGGCGCCACAAGGTGCCACGGCTGCGCCGGGGACTCCATCGAAGTCCCCTGTTCTACCCTCTGAAAATGGTAGAATGGATTTTATGGCGATGTTCGATGCGCGAACAGAATTGCGCCAAGGTAAGTTTTGCACATATGTCTTCTGAATTTTTCCCTTTGGAGTCAGTCATAAACCATTTTTCCTTTTTTATTTGTTCATAGGAGTTGTAGCTAGCGCAACAGTTGCTGGTGATACTCCTGGCGCCGCTGCCGGCGCCGCTGGTTCTGGTCCTGCTCCTGCTAGTGCTGAGTCTCCCCTTATTGGGATTACCAAGGAGCAGGAAACCGTATTGCGCGCCGAACTGGCGGCGTCGAGACCTCCCTCGCCTCCTCCTGCACGCAGCCCTCCCCGCGAGGCTGGTTTGGAGCCTTCCAGGTCGCAGGAGAAGAGGCCTATTGAAGAAGACGAGGAGGACGAGGGGGTTCAAGTTGAAGACTCCTTGGGAGACCGCGCCAGCCCTGCGATGCCGCAAGTGTTCGCAGCGCAGACTTCTGGTGGGGCTGGTGCTGACTTTCCTGCTTCATCCCCGCAGGTATGTATTGATTTGTTGGTCCGCTGCGCGTACCTCCATATAAGTATGTTTTATGACTTAGAACTTTTCTTGTGTTTTGCAGGAAGGTGACCACGTTTACCGCCCGAGATGGAATATTAATGAAGAGAGTTCCTTTCAATCCATGGGCGTATGCGAGGACTTCTGGGCTCATGCCGTGCCTCCTACTGAAAGGAGGTATCAGGAGGAGCGCACCCGCGCGGACTTGCTGAACGACCATGTTTTCGCTGGGTCGGCTTTCTTCGCTGCTTCCCAAGAGCTTCGTCGTGATTATATTAAAGTACGCGACGCTCTTGTGGAAGCCCAGCGAGAGGCTAAGGTGGCCGCCTGGAACCTGTCTGATGCTCGCGCGCGAGCTGAGAAACTCCAGGCGGAGCTCAGTGAAAACCGAGCAAGTGCCAACACCGCATACATCAAGCGCGGGCATGACCTCCAAGCTGCGCGGGAGAAGCAGCAGTTGGCGGAGGCCGAAGTTGCCAAGTACGCGCGCAGAGTGCGTGTCTTGGAACAGCAGGCCGAGGCGCGTGACCAAGCTATCGTCCAGAGTATCACTGAGAAATCATCACTGGAGAGCGAGGTTGCGCGTCTGAAAAGGGATTTGGCGGCCGCGCAGGCCGATAGAGATGAGGCCTTGGCGACGGCGGCGTCTAGCCAGGAAGCACTTGGTGCTGCGCAGGCGGAGAAAGAAAAAATTTTGGCGGCAGCAGCGTCTGATAAGGAGGAACTAAAAAAGACTAAGGAAACTGTTGAGTTATTAAACTCTCAGGTTCCTGCCCTCGAGACGTCTGTTGCTGGCCTCGCGCAGGATCGCCAATGGCTGGTGTCACAGGGCATGGCTCGCTGCGCTTTGGCGATGAAATATTCCGCCGAGTTTCAAGCCCTTGTGATGGACTGCAATGCCGCCGCGCGCTTGGTGGGCCGAGCTGAAGGGTTTACGGATGGGTATGACTATGGCATGTTGAAGAAGAGCCCATCCGAGTACCCTTACAAGAGCGACGCGGCCTGCGCGGACATGGCCGCGGTGGGGGAAAAGTATATGAATACTCCCATCCCCATCCTTATGCAGGTACCTTGGTTTTAATGAGTTTTACTTGACTAATTTTTCCAAGTGTTTTATACT
Organism: Bidens hawaiensis; assembly: GCF_021521415.1. NCBI lineage: Eukaryota > Viridiplantae > Streptophyta > Magnoliopsida > Asterales > Asteraceae > Bidens > Bidens hawaiensis. Next base: position 25,858 of record NW_027502750.1, on the reverse strand, counting down.
CAATGTTTTTCTAATGATTTACAGATAGCTGCGCTTGCTGACCAGCCCGACCTCGGCGCGCTAAAGAAGTTGCTTGATGAATGCGAGAGGGCTGGTGGCGATGATGGTGGCGCGGGGGATGTTGCCCCTGCCAGCGGCTCTGGCGCGGCGAAAGAATCTGCTCCTGACACCGTTGTGATCGAAGACTCCAATGAGGAGGAAGAACTTGACTATGGTCAGTTCGGGGATGAGGAGCAGACCGCGCCAGATGCTGCGGGAGATGATGAGGGTGATGAAGCGGCTGACGTCGACGTGGAGACTTGAGAAGCCCTTCATCAAATTTTGTATATTTATTTTTTTTTTTTTTTTGTACTTGTAATTTGTAACTCATCATACTTGTAAATTTAAATGCAGTGGAATGAAACTTGTTTTCTCCTTCTTTCATCTTGCGCATTTCCATTCGTCTCTTCATGTTTGCTTGTATAGATATAAGATATGGTTGCACGTTAAAATAAGAACAAGGTTGTAAGGAAATTATTCACTTAACCATAGTCCTATTTTGTAAGTGGTTTCGCAGTATCTTGTTTATGCTGACATGCGCGATAACTTTTCACAATTCCTTTTTCGCGCGTCATAGTCGCGCTGTTTTTACATGGAAGTATGAGTTTTAGCCATTACATGTCAGCATGCGTTAGTCAGATATCCACTTTGATTCCTCGCGCGATCTCGACCTGAGACCTTAACAACTATGTTATGGCATGTACTCTGCCTTAGTTGTGTTTAAGGATTTTTATGATCAGGCTGCGCGGGATGTAAGATGGGTGTTTGTGAGTGTTTTGAGCTAAGGCTCTTTGTTTTGGGCTAAGGCCCTGACGTATTTAGAGTTAAGACTCATTAACGTGTTTGAGCTAAGGCTCGTAGGTTTGGGCTAAGGCCCTGGCGTTTTAGAGTTAAGACTCGTTAACGCGTTTGAGCTAAGGCTCGCGCATGTATGTTTTACTTCGCTTTATGTTGCTTTGAAGTCAATATAGTGTTGTCATATTGTTCCAAATTAATAAAGGAAGTGTGAAACACGTATGCAAAGGTAATAGAACAAATATTGAAAGATAGCGCGACAAATATTGAAAGATTGCGCGAATCATCATTCATGATGGCTTAAAAGCCTTGATTACATATTTGAACTTTTTACATGAAGCATTTTCTAAGTTGTGCCGCGTTCCACGCGCGCGGTATCTTTTTTCCATTCAAATCTTTTAAAGTGTACGCGCCTTTCCCCAAATCTTCTGAAATTTGATAAGGTCCCTCCCAATTGGGGGACATTTTTCCTGGGGGTATCGCGCGACTAGCTTCATTGTTTCGAAGGACAAAATCATTTTTCTTGAAGTGGCACTCTTTAACGCGCTGATTATAATATTTTTCCAGCTTTTTCTTGTATCTGGCTTCATTAATGATAGCCGCTTCTCTGCGCCCTTCAAGCAAGTTAAGGTCCAATCTTCTTTCGCGCTCGTTATCAGTTTTGCTCATCATGAGTACCCTATGGGATGGGCATCCAATTTCTGCTGGGATCATAGCCTCTGTCCCATAGGTTAGGCTGAACGGGGATTCGCCATTGCTAGTTTTGCTTAATGTCCTGTGCGCCCACAGGACATTAGGTAACTCTTCGACCCAAGAATGGGATTCTCCCTCCAACCTTTTCTTCAGCCCATTTAGCAAACTTTGATTCGCGCGCTCCACTTGGCCATTCCCCTGAGGGTGGTAGACGGACGTGAAGATTTGGTTGATGTGCAATTCTTTGAGCCAGCTTGATATCTTCCTGTCAGTGAATTGTTTGCCATTGTCGCTCACAATTTCCATAGGAAGGCCAAAACGGCAAATGATGTGGCTCCAGATAAATTGCTTCATCGCCTCAGCTGTGATTTTTGCTAGTGGCTTGGCCTCAACCCATTTTGTGAAATAGTCTATCGCCACTACCAAAAATTTCACTCGCCCTTGCGCTTGCGGCAGGGGCCCCACAATATCAATGGCCCATTTGTGGAAAGGCCATGCGGAGGTGACTGGAATCAAGTTGTTCTTTGGACGCATGGTGTTTGGCGCGTAGCTCTGACATGCCTTGCATCTTTGGATTTCTTTTAGCGCATCCAAGTACATGCCTGGCCAATAGTAGCCTGAGCTCATCGCCTTGGCAACCACCATGCGCGGACCAGCGTGAATTCCACAGATTCCTTCATGAATCTCCCTAATCACATAGGTTGCTTCTTCAGCATCCAGGCATTTCATGAGCGGTCCAAGATAAGAGCGCCGATATAATGTACCATCAAGTAATTCATAGTTCTGTGCCTTGTGTCTTATCTTTCTCGCCTGTGCGCGATCGTCCGGTAACTTCCCCTCCTTCAGGAATTCCATTATTGGAGTTATCCAGGATGAAGGGGTTGTATGAATTACAAGGACCGATTGCGTTTGCACTGACGGGCTGCTCATTACTTCCACCCTGACATCTTTGCTAAAGTGATCAAAATTAGTTGATGCCATTTTACTCAACGCGTCAGCGGACTTGTTTTCGCTGCGCGAGATGTGTATGATTCTGAAGAAGTCAAACTGCTCAACGAGCTTTTTTGCCTGCTCTAGATACAGAGGCATTGTGTTCTCCTTGGCGTCATATAGGCCGTTGACCTGAGCAGCTACCAAGTAAGAATCAACATGCGCCTCTAGTCTTTTAACCCCAAACTTGCGCGCGATGCGCAGACCAGCCAGCAGGGCTTCATACTCAGCCTCATTGTTGGTACTCTTGAAGTCCAACCTGATAGCATAAGTATATTCATGATTATCAGGGTCCACCAGTTTGAGGCCTGCGCCGGACCCTTCGCTGTTGGAGGCTCCATCAGTGAATAGCCTCCAAACATCTTCTTCATCATTTGCTCGCGGAGGGTCTACCTCGCGCTGAGCTTCTTCAATCTTTCCCTCTGGGATTTCCGTGATGAAATCCGCCAAAACTTGACCCTTTATCGTTGGACGGGGCTTATAAGTGATCGTGTGTTCACCTAATTCCAGCGCCCACTTTGTCAGCCTTCCGGAGAGCGCAGGGCGTCGCAAGACTTGCTGGATGTTGTAACCAGTCAGAACTTCAATAGGATGACCATTGAAGTATCTATGGAGCTTGCGCGACGCGTGTGTTAGTGACAAAACTAACTTTTCCATGATGGAATAGCGCGTCTCAGGGTCTGTGAGCACCCGACTCACATAGTATATTGGCGTTTGTATCCCCTTGCGATCCACCAATAATACTGCGCCGATCGCGCGGTCTCCAGCTGACAGGTACAATGTAAGGGTTTCGCCAGGAAGTGGAGCTGTGAGCGCTGGTAACTTTATGAGACATTCTTTTATCTCAGTGAAAGCTTGCTCGGCCTCAGGCGTCCACTTGAATTGGCTCTTCTTCAAACAGTTCCTCAAGGTGTTAACGAATGGAGTAGATTTGCTGGCGTGGTTCGCTAGGAACCTGTTGATTGACACCAATCTACCATTCAGCTTCTGAACCTCTTTCATGGTGGATGGTGAAGGCATGTCAAGGATGGCTTCCACCTTTTCAGGGTTCACCTTGAAACCATCCTTAGTGACCATTACACCAAGAAATTTCCCCTCTTCTGCGCCGAAAGTACATTTGCTCGGGTTGAGCTTCATGTTAACCTCCGTTAGGCGCTGAAGAGTTTCCTCGATGTCTTTGAGCATTTGTCTCTCCTCCCTGCTCTTGATCACCAAATCATCGACGTAGACTTCTAGATTTCTTCCGATTTGTTCACTGAAAACCGAATCCATAAGTCTCTGATAGGTTGCGCCCGCATTCTTTAAACCAAAGGGCATTTTTGTGTAACAAAAAACACCCTTGTCGGTTCTGAAGGCCGTCTTGTCTTCATCCTGTGGTGCCATTTGAATCTGGTGATAGCCTTTGTAGGCATCCAGGAAACATTTGAGCTTGAATGGCGCCACGGAGTCCACCTTTGCGTCGATGTTTGGGAGGGGGTAACAATCTTTCGGACATGCTTTGTTGAGGTCCTTGAAGTCAATACACATTCTCCATGACCCGTTGCTTTTCTTTACCATCACAGGATTGGCTACCCATGTCTGGTATCGAATCGGGCGGATGATGTTTGCGCGCAACAGGTCCTCCACTTGCTCATTCATGGCCTTCGCCTTTTCATCCCCCATGATTCTCTTTTTCTGTGCAATTGGCTCCACCGACTTAAACGTGTTAAGAGAATGTTGCGCCAAGTCTCGCGGGACCCCCGTCATATCGGAGTGTTGCCACGCGAAAACCGACGTGTATTTTGTGAGCAACTTTTTCATTCTCAATCTCGTTTCGTCTGAAATGGTAGCGCCAATTGTGACCGTTTGCTCTGGGAATTTTGGGTTTAAAATCCACTTCTCTGGCGCATTGTCAGCCATTGTAAGTTTCATTCTCCCTTCCCGCGGCGTGCTTGTCACTGCGCACAAATGATCGCGGTAAACAAATGCTACGCCTGTTGGTGTAGGGATCCCCAATGCGCCGTGCGCTGGCGACGGTACAGCATTAAATTGGGCAATGGTTCCCCTACCCAGGATCATATTGTGGCATGACGTGGTGGGCAAGACCAAGAAGTTGACAACTTCGGCTCGCTTGTGCTCATCATCCCCCATAGTTAGTTCAAACTGAATCTGGCCTAGGGGATGTATGATTTCATTTGAGACACCACAGATTGGTGCGTTCACAATTTCGAGCCGCGCTTGGTCTGCCGGGTCTAACTTTCTGAAACACTGCTCATACATAATGTCAGATTCGCTTCCAGTGTCCACCAGGACCTTTGACACTTCGTAATGAGCAATGTGTGTGGTAATGACGAGAGGACTGCTTATTGAAGGGCCTCCCCTGATTCTTGGGAAGATGACTTGCTGCTCGCGCCAATCTCCGTGGATTTGCGCGCTTCTCTTTCTTGACGCCTGCCCTTGTCGTCCCCCCTCAGCCACACAGATTCTTTTGTACTTCTTGCTGGCAGAGGCTCCTTCCGGTTGCTCATCTTCTATTCTTTGGTTTTTTACCAAGTGAGCCAGCCTGCCCGACTTTACATCCTTCTCGATCGCATCCTTTAAATGATGGCATGCGTCGGTGTTGTGGCCCGGGGACCTGTGAAATTCACAATATTTGCCACTGTTTTGCGGTCCCTTGTAGTGTAGTTGTTTGGGGGGCTTGAATTGGACATTCTCAGTACTTAACACCTGTGAAGGTGTTTTAGTGAGGGGCGTCCATATTCTTGGCAGAGGTCTGCTAGGATCTCTGCCGCCCTCCCTCTTGTCACCCTCCCCGCGATTACGAACTTCTTTTTGGGGCTGTGGTGAGGTTGGTTGCGCTTGTTTTTCCGCGGAAGAAAAACTTGTTGGCTGCAACCTGGACCATACAGAGTTCTGTTTGGCCCTCTTATCTTTGCTGCGCGGTGACTCTGCCTGATGCGCTCTTTCTCTTGCCCTATCTTGGGCAATCTGTTTCTCATTTCTCGCGAAAACTCGCGATGCCTCCATTAACTTGGCCCACGTGGTGGGCATACCATCTTTGCTTACAAGAGCCCGGCGGAGTTGATCACTGCGCGCGCCTTGTATAAAGGCCACGCGCAGGAGCTGCTCAGTTATACCCCCGATTGCCAGGGATTCCTGATTGAAACGAGTGATGTAATCTTCAATCGTTTCATCATTCCTGCGTATGCAGTGCATGATGTCATCAGGATCGCGCGTGTGCCTGCGCTGCTGTACGAAGTGGGCTTGGAACTTTTCTAATAGTTCCTCGAACCCATCAATTTGCCCTGTCGGCAAGCTCTCGAACCATACCCGCGCTGCGCCCGTGAGGCAGCGAGCAAACATATGACACCATGTTGGCATCGTCCAGCTCTCTAGGTTTCCCGTGTTATAGAAACCTTGCAAAAAGTCATCTGGATCTGTTGTGCCATCATATTTGCCCAGACCACTTGGCATCTTTGTCTTGTGCTGGATGGGAGCCTGCGCGATGCGCGCAGTAAACTTTGAGTGTTTTACCAGGATGGCTGGTCTATAGGGCGTGGTTACGTCCACTTGCCCTCTGATCGGTGGGCTGTACGGCATGTGCAGATCCAGATCTGCTCTGGCTCCAGGCGCCATCTTCACAGGCGCGCGAAGCTGTGAGCCTCCTGCATGAGTATCCCGTGTCTTCCTCATGCTATGCACTTCTTCATCACTGAACTCAGTGTGTGCAGTGTGAACAGAATGTCCCTCTTCCGGCGCGCGTGGCCTCTTTGTAGTCTGCTTATCAAAAGCTTGCCTTTGTGCTTGGTCGGCTAGCTTCTTCTGCTTGACCATTTCGTTGTACTTTTCAATCAGACGCCGCTGCTCGTTTATGAGCCATTCATTCGGATCATTTGCTTCATCTTCTGGACCCATTGGTCCTTTCAGCTTCGCGCCGGCCATATTTTGTAACGTGTGATCGTCTGGAGGAGTTTCAGTCTGGCCGTGAGGGGTTGTGACGAAGGGACGGTTGCTGGTGGTACGCGTAGAATCACGCGGAACCCTCAGAACCTGCTGTCCGTCGTTAACACCCTCACGTTCAATATCCTCCAGAGCTTGATCAACGTTACGAACTCCAGAAACCATGGTGATTGATTTTTTTGTAGATCTGGATGAGATCTGATTGCCGTTTGTAACAGTGGATGGCGCCAATGAAGAAACGTGGATCTACTCACTGGTAGCAGATCTACTTTCCTCGGGTATGATTAAACTGTTTCACCGATGGTTCCTCTGAATCCGTGTTCTTCCACCTACAAAATGAACAACGCCGTTACTTACCCCTCAGAAAGGGACAGAGGGGTCCTCTTTGGGGTAACCCTCCGGCGTGAGAATCAGTATCTTTGTGGAGAAGATAATAATGTGTGAGTCAGTGAATCTCAAGAGTATTGCTGAATCGCTGAATACTCTTGATTGTGTGACTGTGTGTTTTCTGTAACTGACTGTGAGTGAATATAATTCAATATGATTGAATGTGATATCACTGCTTGTAACTGTCAATGATTGAGTGTGAATGTGTCATAAAAGTGGAGTTGATGCTGTATTTATAGTGCTAGGGTTACCACCGGTTGGGCTCAACCTCGTTGGCTTCCTCCAATCGCACTGCGCCACGTGTCCTCTGGGACACCTGGCGCTTTCTCGTTGGTTGTAATCACGTGGTAACACATGTGTCATGCTGAGTTGTCGACCTTTCATTCGGCAGCTATCAACATCAGCATATTCTTTCTCCTTAAAAAGATACCTTCTGGAAGGTTGTCTGATGTGCACAATCAAGGTTGCCCTAATCCTGATTTGGATAAGGACGAGGTTGATTATGTGCACGTATGATATGCGCTCACCCTGAGGATGCGCGGGGTCTTCTCTTTATTCTCACGCGCAGATATTTCATGCGCAGATGTGATATGCACGAGCATGTGATATGCGCCGCGCGCTGATGCGCTGCGCGCATATGTGATGCGCGAGCATATGTGTGCCTGGGCATATGATGCCTGAGCATGTTTTGTATGCGCCATGCGCATAGGTTTTGGCTTTGTGCCTTCATAATGTCTTTATCTTGTGGGTTGACCCGCCTTGCTTGGTGTTGAGGCGGGTACATACCTCTTCAATAATCAAAATATGTAGATTTTTTTTTAAAAGCGGTGTTTATTTCAAACATTTGATCATAAGGGGGTGTTAACATTTGATCACAAGGGGTGTTAAGTTTGAAATAACCGAAAACCCCTCTTGTGGTTAAAAACAATACTTAACACCTTGTGATCAAATGTTTGAAATAACCACAATTCTAAAAAAAAATCAAATATGTAAGTTAGGGGTTATTTAAAATCCACCGATTGAGCTATTAAGATGACAGACTAATTCAGAGTTTCATTCAACATGTTTATAAATATGCTCAGGTAAGAGGCTTCATAATTGATTCAAAACTTTCCTTTTTAATGAATTATACACATTTTGGTGTTGTCCAATTCAAAGAGAACATTTTAATAAAATCATTAAAATACTACCAAATAGTATATTATATACTTATTGTATATTTATATGAGGGTTAATTACTCAAAATTAGCAACAAAACAATAACAATAAATACTTATAAAAACATAAGAAAAAAAAACTTTATTTTTTTAATTTATTTTCATCATTGATTGTGGTTTTTTTTTCTTGATATTGTTATATTTTTGCTCAACATTATGTTATATGTTATGATCTATTGTGTATTTTTTATTTATCAGTGTGTTTTCTGTTTATTTTTGTCACTTTGTCTTAATTTTTCCTCGACGTTGTGTTTTTTTAATGAGAAAGGCGTGAAAATATTTTAGTTTTTTTTATTTTTTTAGTTATTTTTAAGATGATTTTTTAGGCCATAAATTCTATTTAAACCTTTTCAGTTTTGTCTCCTATATTTTAACACTTTTCATTTATATGAATTGCTCTAAATGTAAGTGAATTCAAGTAGTAATACCACTACAATAATTAATGATAGAAAAAGTAGTGAATAGTGATATGGATGTGAGGTGACAAACCTAAACCAACGATTCAAAACACATTTACATGTAAATTTACATGGAGAAGATAAAGTTTGTGCTAAAAATTTATGAGTTGTCATATCATCCTAACGACTTTTCAAGTAATGATAAACGTCTTAAATGCGTTGAGATGATAAGTTTGTCTTCTAGGCAAAATGATTGTTATTGCATTATTGAATATACACGTACGATCAGGGATAAGCAAATGCTATATGCTATCTGATATCAGTACTGAACCGATTTCGAAACGGGAACTGTTGGTATCGATTCCGTCAGTACCGATTCAGGCACAACTATTGAGGTTTTGAGATCGATATGGTACCGGTACCGGTATTCAGTGGCGGAGCCAGGAATTTTTTCCCTGGGTTCGTAAGTTTTCGGTGTTTGATTTTTTTCCGTCGTAAAAGTTTTCGGGCACGGATGGGCCATGTCCATCATTTGGCCAAATAAATAAAATGCAATATCACAACCATAACCAAAGTACATTGTAAACATTAAAATAAAATACAAAGTCAAATTAAATAAAAATGTTTACATATTGTTAGTTCCATACGCATTTTCAGGTATTGAAAACGAATCATAAAATCTTCGACTACGACTATGAGAAAGAACTTACTTTCAATATAAAAAATGCAAGCATTGTTCATTTAACCGCTACACATAAGATTAGTTGGGATAATTTTTTAAAATGATGATGGAGTATATCAAAATTAAAGGAGTATATTCTTAAGGGTAAAAATAGGAGAGAGGAATTTGATTGGTCGAGTTTCTTGCTAGGGTAAAAAAATTGAAGTTTGGTGTTGTATTTTCCTCAATTTCACGCTTCTAGCTAGGCATTGGAATTTTTTAATAATGTTTTAGCCGTTAAAATAATAAAAATAAATGTAGATCAATGATGACGACTTTTAAACAAAATACGGTGCTACATATATTATTATAATTAAAACAATATATGTTTGGACATATATTTTGTGAGCGCAAAGAAATTGACTACTTCTCCTCATACCATATTCTTCTCCACGAATGCCCAAAATTAAAGGGCGTATACCAGGGCCGGCTCTGAAAAGACGGAATTTTTTTGGGCTAAAGACGAATTTTTTTTTGAGCCTTAAATAAAAGAAACATTTTTTTCGGATTTAAACAAATTAATTTTAAGTGAGATTACTTAGTTATGATTTGAGTTGTGTAAAAAACTTGTGTATAAAAATAAAAATAAAAATGTCTAAACTAAGACTTGAACTCACAACCTCTTGGTCAGATGTCATGCCTCTTTGTCACTAAACCAACCTAGTGGTTATGAAATTATGTTGAAACATTGATTATACATAATTGTTTTTCATAAAAATACATATAATTTTTTTTAAAAAAATTTTGGGCCTAGCTGGGTGTCGGGTCTGTGACCGTCGACTACCTGGCCACACCCCTAGGCCGGCCCTGGCGTGTACTCAAAGCTTAAGAAACGACATTGTTGTCTCTCTAAACTTCAAGTTTTTATTTTTTAAACGGCGAATGGTGAAATGTTTCTAGAGATTTCGTGGCACTGGGTTCGTTCGCCGACAGAAAATGGGTTCGATCGTTAAATCATACCTATAACTTATGTATAAAACCGAAAACGGACCGGGTTTGGCCGAACCCGGTGACTTGAATGTGGCTCCGCCACTTCCGGTATTTACCCAAACTGTTACATAAACATGTACCGTTGGTACCAATTAGGTACCAACCACTTGAGGTTTTGAGATCGGTGCAATACAGGCAAGGTTCGGAACCGATGTTTACCGAACTTATAAAAAATATTAAAACGGTGATAGAACGTTCGGTGAACTTCATTTTCTCCCTTTTTAAGAGCTATAGTTGGAACCTTCATATGTTTTATATATAAACAAATTTGCCCTTCTAATTTTGCTTGTGAGCATATGAGATTTTTCGAAAGGTTCACAAAAACATTTTCCCATTTTAAGTACATTTTAGATCATAATCGTACCCCTTTAATCTGGAAAATGATGTTAACATATCGGGTATGTTTAGCAGGAAGCTTTTAAGAGATTCTAGCTTCAAGCTTTTAAGAAAAAACTTACTCAATTAAAAGTCTTGTTTGATTCAAAGAGCTTGAAGCTTTTAGGTTAGGAGAAAAAAACTTAAAGCTTAAAGCTTCTACTAGTAACGTTTAGAAAGAGCTACAAGTTTTTAGCATTTTAATTTATTTAAATAGCCTTACAAAATAAATACATTTACTATTATTGTTTTTAGTTGTGTCAATTTTAGTAATTTTATGCATTTAGTAAAAGCTCCAGCTACTCTGTCAAACATTTAAATATATCTAAAAAGCTACAGCAACAGTTACAAACTTCAAGCCATCAGTCATCAACTTCCAGCTAGCAGCTAGTTTTGCCAAACATACTCATCATGTTTGGTCTATCCATATATCATGTTTGGTCCTTAGGTATGAGAAATTACATGGCGGGTGTTTGATAGCTTATATGATTGTTTTGCTGATTTATGTGGATTGGAGAAAAAAAAGTGCTTTTAGGTAGTGGACTAGAATTTAATTGTTTTTAGGTAATCCTCCATCTGAGATGGCGGATTTCAAGTACACGCAAACATGCTTCCCACGTGTGTCTCCAAGTCGAATGCCATGTCAACGCTTTCCACGTGTGTCTCCAATTGGAATGTCATGTCAACGGGTAATACACGTGGAATCCTCTATCTGAGATAGAGGATTACATTAACTCATTTACGTGTCAACAACCCCCTGAAAACCTCTATCTCAAATAGAGGATTGTCACACAAGGAATATATGTTAATAACTCTCGTGAATGAATTGTATTCAACCTTCATAATCAGTAAATGCCATATTTGTACCATAAAAATGTATTCAGCTTTCTCCTGAATAAAACCCTTTTTTATGAGTGAATTATCTGCATTGGACTTTTAAAATGTAACCCTAAGAATCCTCCATCTTTACATTTAAAGATAGGATTATAACTATTCTTCACACACTCTTAATACAATATTAATTAACTTTTAATGTCAACGAATATGTTACATTTACGTATAGCTAGTTAGGGGCTGAGATAAAATAACAATAGATTTTATAAATCCTTTATTTCATTTTTAATATAATACATTACATTAAAAAAAATGTAAAGCACAAAACAATTCTTCAAACGATAATTTACATTTTATTGTTTTTAATGTAATGTATTATATTAAAAATGAAGTAAAGAATTTATAGAATCTATTGTTATTTTATCTCAGCCTCTAACTAACTATACGTAAATGTAACATATTCGTTGACTTTAAAAGTTAATTAATATTGTATTAAGAGTGTGTCAAGAATAGTTATAATTATATCTTTAAATGTAAAGATGGAGGATTCATAGGGTTACATTTTAAAAGTCCAACGCAGATAATTCATTCATAAAAAGGGTTTTATTCACGAGAAAGCTGAATACATTTTTATGGTACAAATATGGCATTTGCTGATTATGAAGGTTGAACACAATTCATTCACGAGGAGTTATTAACATGTATTCCTTGTATGACAATCCTCTATTTGAGATAGAGGATTGCAGGGGCTGTGACACGTGGAAAGCATGAAAGCATGCTTGCGTGTACATGTAATACGTCATCTCAGATGAAGGATTACCTAAAAGCAATTAAATTCTAGTTCACTATCTAAAAACACTTTTTTTTTTTCTCCAACTCACCTAAATCAGAAAAAAATCTAACTTATATAATACATTTTTTGAAAGGTACATTTAGAGTAGTTGCGTGTTAAGTTTTGTTTTTAAGTGTGTCAAATCTCTATTTCTCTGCTAAAAGACAGAATTTTAAAAGGTAAATTTGTAAAAACAGAAATAGAAAATTCATGGCCACGCTCTTTTTTCATCCGATGATTAGTGTTTTCACAAATGGACCGGACAACGAACTGGTCGACTTACCGACTCACTAATTAAACCAAAATTAAAGTAGGCAAAGGCAAGATGCTTGGCAATGGAGAATGAGTAAACACCCCGTAAGTCCGTAACTTGAGAATTTATTAACATAAAGGTGAAAGAATATAATAGAAGTTGTTGGTAGGGCCGGTTTCGAGAAGTGAAATAAAAAAAATTTATACCGAAGACGAAAAATATTTTGGGCATTAATTAAAAAGAGTATTTTGTTAGGTTTAAATAATTTAATTTTTAAATTGACTTACTTGGTTTTAATTTGGGTTGTGTAAACGTATCTAAAATGAGATTAAAACCCACCATCTTTTGGTTGGGAGTTATACACACCACTTTACCACTAGAACAAGCTAATTGTTATGTAATTAGGTTTAAACATTAAATATACATATTGTTTTTCATAAAAAAAAGCATATATTTTAAAAAAAAAAATTGGGTCTAGTAAGGTGTCGGACCGAAGGTCGTCGACCACCCAACCACACCCTAGGGCCGGAGCTGTTGACGAGGATGTGTGTATTTGATATGAAAATTTGAGTGTTTTAAGTCGGTTTATTATACTGTAAAGTAATTTGACTACCAATTTGGGAATTTGGTCTAATAAACTCATCCTTAAACGATGGAGCTTCAACCATGTAAGGAGTTATTGTATATGGTCTGGGTAAACTGACCCGATATTGTTTTTTTTTTTTTTTTTACTTCATGTGTGTAACTGTAGGGGTAGGTTAATTAAACCCACCCTAAAGTAATATATGGTCCCATTGGTGAAGAGATCAAGCACCAAGAGGATATCATGGGACCAAGAACATGGCCAAATATAATAAATATTCTCTGACACCTCGGGAATGGTAGTGCCAAGATCTCCACCAGCATGGGACAAAAAGGAAGAATATACATCGGGAATGTCGCCCAACCAATGGGGGATAAACAACACATAAAGGACGGTACAACCTAGTACAACACGTCAATATTAAAAGGCCACGATGCCCACCAACTCCCAAGATCACACGAAAGGGGAATATAATTGGTGGAGATCCTGACAAGGCAGTTGGCCATACTCTCTTTGTATCCGAAAATAAATACCATAATATCTCCAAATGGTAAGGGATCCAGCACCCAATACTCTAAACTCTCTCTATATACTTCCACCATGTAGCAAATACTGATTTTCACGTCGGATGGTGGTTACGAGAGAACCCCCTTCCTTGTAACGAGCTCACGGTGTTCTGTTTTGCAGGATAGCATTCATCTGCGCCAAGAAGGATTCCAAACCATCGTGGGGAATGTCACACCGCACTTTAGGGCCTAGGCGTGTGACCAATAGTTGTTACCTGTTTTGTAAATACATCAGAGTTGCGGGTTTTATTTCAGCGGAAGTCTTTAAATAAAATATTATTACTTTGAAAACTTATTAAAAAGTCGGGTTTAAATACCCGTTCATCGTTTACAATACATTTCTTTTAGAAAACATAATTTATAATATTTTCAAATAAAATATCCGAGCCACCAGATATTTTGTATATTTCACCATTTCACCAGATAGCATCTAATGACTATAACTCCAATCTTTCTATTCCTCCTTGTTTGTATATTATAACCTTTCTTGTTTCCCTGTAACATGGGGGAAAATACGTCAGCACAAAGCTGGTGAATAACGCTGACTCTAAAATCTCTTTTCAATACCTTTGTGAAACCAACAATAATACCTTTGTGACTACTCATTAGGCATCCAACTCAACTGGGATCAAATTATCCTAAGTACCATGTACAATTAATTATATACACAATAGCATTTCTCTGAACAGTCCCGTAGACCTTCAGAGGCATGTTGATGATATGCATGGCCTCGGGGAAATGCCGAGTCACCATGTATGTTTGGATCCAGACACATGTATACTCTTAATCAGAGTGTCCATTTCTTATTATTGTACACAAAGTTTTTAAGGATTCGTAAATCCTATGCAAACATTCAGACTCATTATAAAAGGTTTGGGATGTATTCACCTTTTCTGTTTATAATCAGTTTCTTTTATTGATTCTTGTTTTCTGATTCTTCTTCTTGCTTCGTTACCTCGGACCTATAGTACGAGAATAACCTTTATACAAATAACTAGATCAACGATCTAGCTTCAGACCTTTAGTCCGTTTTGTATAGCTTTAACCTTGATAAAAAGCATTTGTTTGAATAAAACATTTGGACCTTTAGTCCCTTTCTTTATTTACCAATTATATGCTACGTTTCTTCTTCAAGAAGAAACGTCTATACATTATTCTTTGAATATCATATTTCTTAATAATAAAGAAATACTATTTATTAAACCCTTGGTATATAATTACTTATGTTTCTTAGTCAGGAAGAAACTATATTTTTAACTACAACCGTTGCTTAAGAAAAGTTATATATAACTCTTAATCATAATCAAGGTTCGACAATACTTCTGACTTATGGTCTAAGCCATTTATAATAATAAAATAATAACTTAGGTAGAACTCCTTATCTCGCACGGGTATTCGGAGTTATATATTCCTAAGTTTATACGGGCAGCACTTCTACTCTATGCACGTCTATCGAGGCGTTCTTGATCCACCTTTCTTGGCACGCAAATCGAGGCAATGTTCAGTTTCCGGGTCGTGCACGTACTTCGAGGAAAACACCGGGTTTATGGCACAGATTACGAGGTTATGATTGTCGGGTCGGTGGCACGCAAAACAATGTTCAGCACGCAATCCGAGATAGAGAGAGAGTAAATTCTAGAGAGAGAGTGGCTGTGGTGTGCATGAAATGAGCCTGATCCCTCCCCTTTTATAGCCATTTTTGTGTCCCATCGCGGTACGCGATGGGCACCTTTTCAACAACGTCGCGTACCGCGACGGGTACATTTCTGAGGTCATGCCACGTGTCGCCACGTGGCCTGACACTTGTGCCACGTGGTCTGACATGTTCTGCCACGTGTCCTTGTGTGCTGCCACGTGTCACTAGAGTGTGACACGTGTTGATGCGTCATCACAGCCCATCACGGTACGCGATGGCCGTCTCCTTGGACTCATCGCGTAGCGCGATGGGTTCCTGGATATTATTTTTCGTTTTCAGTCCTTCATCTTTGATAGCTTGTCATTTCTAGTCTAATTCTCATTGTCTAAAAATACTAAAGCGGCTCGCGGCGATGCGAGTGTGCGAAGTGCAAAGTGCGCCATCAAAGCGCCACATTGCGCCCAACGCCCTTTCGCCGTCGCCATCGCCATCGCCATCGTCCTCGTCCTCGTCCTCGCCCGAGTGCCAAATTTGGATCAAAATTTAACTTTCTTAAGTTGTTAAATTTGGATCAAAATTTTGGGAATGTTACTTCCTCCCCACCTTGAAATGAATCTTGTCCTCGAGATTCGTTGAGTTAAGAGTGAATGGTTCTTACCTTTCAATTGTTGATTAGATTCTATCTAATCTGGTTCTTGTTGTATGCAGACTGCCTAGGGTCTTTATTTTGTCGTTAACTTACATCCTTAAATGATGTAACCAGTCAATTATTTATAATATCATTAGTAAATATAAATTGCTAAACACATTGATCAGTTGTGTTTAACTTTTTACCTTACTATTATGTATTCTAAACATTTACTGATGTTAACTACATTGTTATTTTGATTCAGTCTATCGAATCTATTCCATTTAGTTGTTGTTTAGATTCAGTCTATCAAATCCATTCTATCCTTGATCTTGATCAATGACGTTCTCAATATTCTAACAGTATCCCTGTACTTTGACTTTAATCATATTTGCTATACTTAGCAATTGTATTTCTTGAATATCTTCGAGTTCTTTTTCTTTAACCTTTTGATCAACCTTACTAGGTAGGTAGTAATATTCCATCAATTGTGTTTCTTAAATGTCTTGTGGTCAATCACGAACTCCTTTCGATAATATACTGTCTTTTGCATATTTAGATATCTTCTAACGTTTGGTATATCATCCTCCTAGATGATAAATTTTCTCAACGTTTTCTTGTTCTAAGTTTCGCATGAACTTTTTAATAATTGAACCTTTTGATTGTTCTTTAGAGGTAATGAATATAAGCATTCTTGTGTATTAACACGATCTATATGCTAATATTTCATTTATAACTTAGGGTCTTAAATACCCTTCTTTGATTACAAAACTTCTCGTTTAAGAACGAGTTACAATTAATATACAAAAGTTAGCTAATCTATCTTGACATTTCTTTGACACGATCTTGTCATTCTTTAGTCTTGACTAGCTTTTCTTTTCAGGAATTCAGTCTTAAAGTGACCCGTTTCTCCGCATGTAAAACATACTTCTAGCTTCTTACGACATTCATCTATTGTGTGTCCTGCTCTTTTGCAGTATGCACAATTGTTTGAATTTTCTAGTCGACACTTTCCATTATGTTTTATTTCACAAGTCTTACAAGCTGACTTGGGGGTACTTTCTTCTTTCTTTAACTTTCCGGAATCTTTTGGTTTCTTAGTCTCGTTATCTTTTATCTTTTCTTCTTCTTGATTCCTTATCATACTGTTGATTAAGTATCCGGCTAATTCCATAGTCGAATCAACTGTTTCTAGCATATTGGATCGTACCATCTCTCTTATTTCTCTTGGTAGTCCATATAAGTAACGAGTTACTTTGTTATATTCCGGAGTTACCAGATGTGGAACCGGTCGGCAGTATTCTAGGAATTTAGTATTATATTCCCTAATATTTGTGCCAACAACCTTGTGATTCCATAACTCAGTTTGAATTCGATCCATTTCATGAATTGGGCAAAATTTCTTTAATATTAGACCTTTGAATGTTTCCCAATTTAAGTTATACATTACTTCTCTCCCTTTGCTCATCAACAGAGCATTCAACCACTCATGCGCCTCTCCTTTAAACATTAAGGCAGAATACTGAATCTTCTCTTCATCAGTACACTTGTTATCACTATTGTTTCCATCTCCTCAAGCCACCTCACGGTTGTGATGGCTCCTTTATCTCCGTGAAACTCCTTAGGTCCATAATACTTGAAGTCTTTGAACGAACATCCACCGATTTTGAGTTTCTTTCGTTTCTTATTCTTTAATTGATTATCAGTCGTAGAGCTATCATAAGATTCCTTCTTTCTTGAAAGAACAGATTTACTTCTACTCATTTTGTTAGATTTTGGTTGACTTTGACTTGTAGAAAAGTCTTTCATGGCTTCCTTAATCATCTTTTGAATTGCCTTTTTATATTGAACGAGAATTTCATTATCTTTATTTTCAATTTTTTCTTCATTTCCAGTTTTCTTGGGAGGACTATTGTGAGAGTTTGCACTTTCTTCTCCTGACATACTACAATAAAATTTTTAAAAGATAAGTCTAATATTCGAAGAATTCAAAAAATATCTTTTATTCATCTTATTATAGTTACAAGAGTGCATATTATTTGTTACAATTATACTCTCTACAATTACTAAGGTTTTATTTCTTCCAACGGATAACTAATTTCTTAATCTTGCTATCTTTCTTGATAGTCTTCTTTTCTTTTCCTTCTACCTCCATTTCTTTCATTGTTTCTTCCTTTTGGGTGTGAACAATGTAAGAATCTTGAGTTGCCGGAATATTAAAATATTCATGAGGATATTCTTCCGGATAAGTCATTACTTCTTCCTTTGGCGTCATTGGTTTCTTGGATCTACTTGATCCTGCTCCATATGTGTTTGAAATTAACTGAGCTAGCGGAATGTCAGAATCATATGAATCCGAATCTTCCTCCATTTTTGTTTGACATGAACTTTCATCGCTAGATATAGGAATTGGGAGAAAAGACGTTCCCATAAATCCTTTTCCTTTACCAGATTGAGACTTTACGGATTCTCCGCTAGATTGACAATCGGACATCTGCGCGAGGTTTAAAATTAGGGATAGGTAGACGCTCCTATCTTATCTGTTATATCTTATCCGTATTAGTTATGAATGATTTCTTGATACTTTTCAACTAAGTATCTTGTTTGCTTGAATCAATATTTGTACAATAAGTTTTCAAAACTTATCCTTAATCAAAGCCTAGGTATAATTAAATACCTAATTCGCTAAGATTGATGGCTCAGATACCAACCTGTCACACCCCACTTTAGGGCCTAGGCGTGTGACCAATAGTTGGTACTTGTTTTGTAAATACATCAGAGTTGCGGGTTTTATTCCAACGGAAGTCTTTAAATAAAATATTATTACTTTGAAAACATATTAAAAAGTCGGGTTTAAATACCCGTTCATCGTTTACAATACATTTCTTTCAGAAAACATAATTTATAATATTTTCAAATAAAATATCTGAGCCACCAGATATTTTGTATATTTCACCATTTCACCAGATAGCATCTAATGACTATAACTCCAATCTTCTATTCCTCCTTGTTTGTATATTCTAACCTTTCTTGTTTCCCTGTAACATGGGGGAAAATACGTCAGCACAAAGCTGGTGAATAACGCTGATTCTAAAATCTCTTTTCAATACCTTTGTGAAACCAACAATAATACCTTTGTGCCTACTCATTAGGCACCCAACTCATCTGGGATCAAATTATCCTAAGTACCATGTACAATTAATTATATACACAATATCATTTCTCTGAACAGTCCCGTAGACCTTCAGAGGCATGTTGATGATATTTCTTAATAATAAAGATATACTATTTATTAAACCCTTGGTATATAATTACTTATGTTTCTTAGTCAAGAAGAAACTATATTTTTAACTACAACCGTTGCTTAAGAAAAGTTATATATAACACTTAATCATAATCAAGGTTCGACAATACTTCCGACTTATGGTCTAAGCCATTTATAATAATAAAATAATAACTTAGGTAAAACTCCTTACCTCGCACGGGTATTCGGAGTTATATATTCCTAAGTTTATACGGGCAGCACTTCTACTCTATGCACGTCTATCGAGGCGTTCTTGATCCACCTTTCTTGGCACGCAAATCGAGGCAATGTTCAGTTTCCGGGTCGTTCACGTACTTCGAGGAAAACACCGGGTTTATGGCACAGATTACGAGGTTATGATAGTCGGGTCGGTGGCACGCAAAACGATGTTCAGCACGCAAACCGAGGTAGAGAGAGAGAGTAAATTCTAGAGAGAGTGGCTGTGGTGTGCATAAAATGAGCCGGATCCCTCCCCTTTTATAGCCATTTTTGTGTCCCATCGGTACGCGATGGGCACCTTTTCAAACGCGACGGGTACATTTCTAAGGTCATGCCACGTGTCGCCACGTGGCCTGACACGTTCTGCCATGTGTCCTAGTGTGCTGCCACGTGTCACTAGAGTGTGACTTGTGTTGATGCGTCATCACGGCCCATCGCGGTACGCGATGGCCGTCTCCTTGGACTCATCGCGTAGCGCGATGGGTTCCTAGATATTATTTTTCGTTTTCAGTCCTTCATCTTCGATAGCTTGTCATTTCTAGTCTAATTCTCATTGTCCAAAAATACTAAGGCGGCTCTTAAAGCGGCTCGCGGCGATGCGAGCGTGCGAAGTGCAAAGTGCGCCATCAAAGCGCCACATTGCGCCCAAAGCCCTTCGCCGTCGCCATCGCCATCGTCCTCGCCCGAGCCCGAGCGCGTGCTCGTCGGGTGCTACGCACCCTCCGCTAGGACTACTTGGTGTATGATATTCATAAAAGAATATTACTATGGAAAATCTCTTCCTTATAAAGATCTTCCATTTCTTTACCACTTTCCATGTGGGATGGATTTCATCTTCCTTATTTATACCTTAGTGGAATGCTTCCACGTTCTTACATCTTCTAATGTGGGATGAAATTTCTTTCATGTAAGTAAACTTAACTTAGGAAATATTTTTATTTCCTTATTTTTCTTATATTTCTTTATTTAATATTTTCTCATGTCTTGTCTTGATATATTTTTGATCCCTTAACTTTCTTAAGCTGTTAAATTTGGATCAAAATTTTGGGGATGTTACAGGGAATACTTAACCACAACCCTTGGACTAAGTGATTAGACCTAAGGGGTGGATTTGTGTTTCTTCATTGGCACCATCCATGCATATTACTAGAACAGTAAACTCATAAACACTCCATTCTTGGTCCAGATGAGTGGTAAAACACCTGCTAAAGAGGTTGACCAACAATCGAAGGCCAACCAAGAAGAAAATCGGGAAATTGTTGACGTAATGGGTAGCGGCGAAGGCATCGCTGATGCGTCCACCCTTCGACCTACCATTACAGAAAAAGCAAAAACACGACCACGATCGCAAGAGGCCTTGCCGCCAAAGATAATGGCTTGGCTAGAAGAAGAACAACAAAAACTCATGGCTAAAGTACATCAAAAAATCTCATTGGTCGTTCGACCCGAGAACGCTATTTGATGGGGAAGCAAGTGGTAACGATTCGGAAGAAGAATAGGAAGGTGATGAAGAGGAGTCAAATCCAATTCGAACGAAAACACAACAGGCAAAACACCAAGCAACATGCTGAACAACAGGGTGGAAGACAAACCACAGCGATCGTGGTAGGTGGTTGACTCACGTTTAGACGATCCAGACTAAGAAGAAAGTTGGAAAGGTCTAAACGCAGTCGCCAAAAAATTTATAAAATACCATAGAGACGTGAACGAAGACTTCTCCAAGCCATACCGGCCAACAATATCGACCGGAAGATCGAAGTTTGTAAAAAGAATCGCCGAGGCGGAACAACCAGAAAACCCAAAAATCCCGCCAACAGTAGACCAGTACGATGGCCTATCGGACCTGGATGATCATTTTCAAACCTACATAGCCGCCGAACTAGTTTCAGGGTGGACCATGCCGTTATGGTGCCATATATTCACACTAAGACTAGTAGTGGCGGCAAGAGCTTGGTTCGAAAGGTTGCCAGAGGGACAAATCATAAGTTGGGACGACCTAGCCAGCAAGTTCACACAACATTTCAGCCAACAACGGCGTCACATCAGCGACCCAACGGATATCCTTAATGTCACAAGAAATGATAAAGAAACACTAGAAGATTTCATCACTAGATTCAACCAAGAAGGGTTGAATATTGGAGGTGTTGGAGAAGAATTCATGCGCATAGCCATTCGTTAGAATGTAAGATGTGATGATCTCATCCGAACCCTTACGGGCAGGGATGGCATGCCTCAAAGCTGGGACGCCATCATGATCGTGACCAAAAGGTGCACGCGAACAGAAAAAAGCTTGGGTAAAGAGTAGGCGCGCAGCGATGCAAGGAATGACATCAACAGGGTCCGCCAAGGCAAGAAAGTGTCTTCCGTATGGTCAAGA
The DNA here is from genome assembly GCF_021521415.1 of Bidens hawaiensis. NCBI lineage: Eukaryota > Viridiplantae > Streptophyta > Magnoliopsida > Asterales > Asteraceae > Bidens > Bidens hawaiensis. The sequence continues at coordinate 4,082 of NW_027502750.1, read as the reverse complement.
TTGAATCACGAAACTCGTCCAAAAGAAAACACAACCATTGAGCCCTTCAAAAACAAACAGAAGGGGCAAACACATTCGTCTAACAGGTGGACCCCGCTAACCAAAAGTTCAACATAGATAATGTATACGGAATGTATCCAACTCAAAAAACCAACTCCAATCAAACCAGGGCCAAATGTGGACATAACACGTTAATGTAACTATCATGAACAACATGCTCACACAACTAATCAGTTTTTGAATTTAAAAGATTCCATTGAGGAGTATATCAAAAATGGAAGATTGGAACATTTAGTTAAGAGCATCAAAGGCAGAGGAAGGCAACCGCCAATTTGCGATGGCAGAAGGCCAAAAAAGAAAATCAAGGACCTGCATGCTAATATGATTTCAGGCGGCACAACGAATAAAAAGCGTAATCATGTCGAACATGTCGCTAAAAGGAGGAACATGTAATCTTTCCGAAAGTGAACGGAGGAGCAAACCGAAAGGCACCATTGGTAATTACAGCAATCTTTGGACATTATCGGACGCCCCACTTCTTCATTGATGTGGGAGCCACATCCGATATCAAGTATAGCCAATGTTTTGATTTATTGGAAGAAAAGGATAGGCGCAGGTTGATCCCCGTCAACGCCCCAATAACAGGTTTCAATCAAAGTATTGAATACCCGTTGGGACAGTTATATTTCCGGTGACACTCAGTGACGGAGTACACTCAAGAACTGAGGATGTGGACTTTCTGGTCATGGAAACCCCACACCCACATTATGATATAATTTTGGGAAGAGAGGCGTTAGGGAATTTCAACACCAATCCATCAACAACCCATGGAATACTGGGAGTGCCAACGCCTATTGGGGTAGCAATGATCCATGCTAACAAAGAATGTCATATGGGGGATGCGAAGGTACCATCGCAAAAGATATTAAAAACCAACAAGTCCAAAGAGGTTGAAAAATGGATCCTCAACGGAAAGTTTCCGGAGCAAAGAGTGACCATCGGATCCGCCCTTTCCGACCAAACGCGAATGGCGTTGAAAAGGCTACTTGTCAACAACATAGATGTTTTCGCTTGGACTCAGCAGACATGACAGGAGTACCAAGGTCCAAGGCGGAGCACAAGTTGAAAGTAAACCCAACTTTTGTACCAATAGTACAAAAACGACGGAAGATGGGACCGGAATAGGTGAAAGCCTGCGACGAACAAGTCAAACAACTCATGGACGCGGGAATAATCCGCGAGATACAATACCAAACCTGGGTAGAAAATCCGGTAATGGTACCAAAAGCAAGTGGACAATGACGAATTTGCATCGATTTCAAAGATCTCAACAAAGCATGCCCTAAATATTGTTACCCTTGACCAGAAATAGACCTTAAAGTGAATGCGCTGGTCCCCTTCTAGTACAAGTGTTTCTTGTATGCATATAAAGGGTACCACCAAATCCACATGGCAATGGGAGGTCAAGACAAAACGGCGTTTCGAACGAACAATGGAACGTATTGTTACAAAATGATGCCGTTTGGCCTCAAAAATGTAGGGTCCACCTACCAGTGCCTGATGGACAAATATTGTGAGGAACTTAGAAGTCTACATGGATGACTTAGTGATTAAAAGCAATACAAAAGTAACCATGTTAAAAGACATCAAAGAAACCTTCAATACGTTACAGCAGATAAGCATGTAGCTCAACCCAGGGAAATGTTCCTTCGGGATGGAAGAAGGGAAGTTCCTGGTGGTTATCATTAATAATGGGGGTTTTAAAGCCAATCTCGAAAAAGTAGATGCGGTAATGAAAACGCCTTCTCCAAAAACCATCAAGCAGGTGAAAATGTTGAGAGGACAGCCGGTCGCGCTCAACAGATTTCTGTCAAGCCATGCAGACAGATCCTTTCCATTCGTTTCAACTCTGAGAAACTGTTTGAAAAAGTCTCAGTTTCGATGGACAGTTGAAGTGGAGATAGCGTTTCTAGAGATCAAGTCGCGCTTAGCAGAACTGCCAACATTAACAGCGCCAAACACCAAAGAACCGTTGGTAGTGTACTGATGTTGTTGTGTGTGGTTAAAATATGAAATATGGGAGATTTAGTTTTTGCACAATATCGTATTTTAAATTTATAAAAGTGATTTGTGCTAAGACTAAATGCACATAAAATAAGCAAGTGTACCTATCGTATATGTAGAACAGTATTGGTAAGAACCAAGTATCGATCCTGTTAGTGCACAGAAATTGGACACTGTGGATATGTTATCCTGGCATATGTTTTGGATTAGTTATCCTTAGCGTGTGTTCCAGATCCCGTCAGGATCAAGGATCCACAGTACTTATTATTTACTAACGGTTGTTCTCATGTGTAATCTAATATTTTAGCAGGTATAACGATTAGAAAACTCAGTCTATCTACTAACTTGTAGTCAAGAAGATATTTACGTATCTGGATCAATTATCCTTTTGAAGAGTTCCAGAGCTATGTCAGGATCATGGATCCTCGGTATTTGGTGCTATTAACGGTTATTTCTTATATGAAGGCTGATATTTATCAAGTGTAACGGCTCCAAGACCTGATCTACCACCTATTTCGCAGCCTGAGTGATGGAGCACGTGGTCAAAGTGGCTGCTACGTTTACATTGAAGATAAAGGCGGATTTTTAGGAAAATTAGTTAATAGCATTTATTATTAATAACTCCATTGAGTTATTATCTATTATATATAATTAAGATTATGATCAGTTATAGGACACATTGTATGCAAACACTAGAGCAGAACTTATAATTCTCTCTACACACTAGCATTTAGTTGTAATATCGATCACAATCTCCAAACACTTGTAACCACCTTTTATTATCAATATAATCGACGGTGATAGTTTTCACCGTTCGAGGGCTTTTTGTACCGAAGATCAAGATAATTACATATTTATCGACCAAAGGTTACCTTGTTGATCCTTGACCGAAAAGAATCGACCAACAATTACTTAGTTAATCCTTGACCGAGGAAGTTCGACCAGATATTAGCTTGATAAGTTTTGACCGAAGTAAAACTATCTTGGTTAAGGGCTTTTTCCCTCGTGATCAAATCACTGTGTTCACACAAATTACGATTACACAACCCCCCTTTGTTGATTTAAGTAGGTTATAATTACACATTCCGTTAACATATGAGTTCTTTGACTAGAACGATAACCTAAGCAATCGTGTTAACAATGTTATTTCAGAATTATCAAAAGTAAAGAAATATATCATAGCTTATATCTCATTATATCTAAGTACAATATAAGGTCCATGTTTCGATAAATTATCAAAGTATTCTTTCTTTCAATAACATGAATCGATCATGAATGATTTTTAATCACCAACTTTGAATTGTTGAATTAAGATAGTGAAACATTTCTCATCAAAGGATAATTGCAAAATAACCATGTACTTTACTAAACTAAATCACATGTTAAACATAATCATCAAGTAGAACAAAGCTTCTTCATAGATTTTAGATGGTAAATGGAGTTTTAGCTCATAATGAGCATGGTTATGAACATTAAAATGGATGATAATAACAAACATATGATTAAACTAGAATAATCTAACCGAATGTGGATGAATCTTCCTTCTTAATGATGATGGTGGATGATGATGATGATGATGGATGATGATGATGATAACTTCCAAGCCTTCAAACTCTCCACAAGATCTTTAGTGTAAGTTGGGTGTTTTTATAAGAGAAATCTGTTTAGATATTTTCTTCAATGCAACAAGAGCCTCTATTTATAGGCAGTCTAGAGTGAGAGGCACGATCTCGTGCTTTTAGAGGCACGCCCTCGTGTACAGGTGTCCAGTTGTATTAAATGCTGTCAGATCGTACATGATGGGTTACTACGGGGGCGTGCTTTCTGAGGCACGGCCCCGTGCTTTTTAATGAATCATGATAATTCTTTTTGTCTTTTCTAAAAGGTGAACACGGCCCCATGGTTGCTAAAGCATGACCACGTGCTTCTGTGTCCAGTATTTGTCTTTTCTTGCAGATTTTTGTCTTTTCTTGTGTTCAGAAGCATGGGGGAGTGGTTGATTGTTATCTTGGGTTCTT
>NW_027502749.1:0-37179 GCF_021521415.1 Bidens hawaiensis | reverse complement strand
TGAATGAAAGTATGTATGTAAGTATGAAAGAAAAAATGAATGTACGTATGTATGTAAGTATGAAAGAAAGAATGGAAGTATGTATGTATGCATGTAAGTATGTAAGGAAAGATGAGGGTACATATCTTTGGATACGTATTTACGTAAGTATGTGAATGTAATATATGTTGCCTGATTAACTAGAACTCACTCAGCGTAGCTGACTTTTAGTATGCACGCAGGTTAACAGACTGAGAAAGCTGGTGTAAGAGGGACACATGGCAAGATTGAAGAGGCTGGAATCTGAAGATTTGTCATGATGTTTTGAATGCTATAATTTATGTTATGTTTTAAAAGACAAGTTATGGATGTTTGTAATGAATGACTAACTTTTACATTATTCCGCAAAAGTTTTTAATTCACTCTGATATCTAGAACTGTGTTCATGAGTGAATCCAACGCTAAAGTAGGGCACCGGGACCAGGGCCTTCCACATCCGCTAAGGAATATACAAGTATGGTGGGGTCGATAATTCGAACAGGATTGTCGGCAGGCGCTTACAAGGAAGCTGACACTGATATACTCGAGCACTAGTTATGATCAAGCGGTAAACCAAGGGGGGAATGTTGGACCACACTAAATGGTTTACGCTTAGTTATTGGTCTTAGTTTTGGGTTCCTATATGTAATTCGAACGCATGTTTTCAGTGGGCTTAATATGGTTGGGCTTAGGGTTAGCATGTGTATAAATATGATGTATTGTTAATCAGTGTAAGGTTGGACGTACACGAGAGAAGAGAAACAAGTTGTAATCTATTGTGCTTAAGCACCCGACGTTAATAAACGTGTGTTTTGAAACAAAAAAAAGTATATAATATTGCGTTATTAAATTCGTCTTTTAAAAGCTTAAAGGGTCAAACAAGAACTACAAGGTTGGGGCATTCAAATAAGTCCTAAACACCCAGAATGTAATGTAAGTCCGAATGGCTTGTAAGTCCAACGTTCAACGTTAAAGCTTAAAATTTTTGTTTGTATAGGGAAAATATTTTGATCAAGCACTATGGGATTGGAGTCAAATTGGGGTGATCTAGGGAAAGACAAATACGCTTTGAGAAGAGATATGAGGCATCATGGGTCCATAAGTGATGTCCATCTAAGATTTATGCCTAATTGAACCTATTTCGTATCACTGACGCAATGAAAATCATGCTAAGTATCTTAATACATGCTATCAACCTGCCTCTCTATGTCATAATAATGTTGAAAATGAATCATTGTGAAAGCATCTTAATCAATAGGATTCCATGTTCGGATATTTTCATAAGAGTTTGCTCGTTATCGAAACTAAAACTTGATCCCAAATTATGTTAAAATTTCAAGAAGGACGGGTGGTTACATTATTTTGTTTTGATTTATTTTTGTCTTTATTATATTATTTTATCATTTTATGTTATTAATTCCTTTTCTTTTTAATTTTACATCGTGATTACTCTTGTCGAAACAAATACGTTAAGAAATCATTTTAAACTTGGATCAGTCTTTTGTTCTCAGCTCATGAAATCTGATATCGATTATGTGTGTTATAGTTGGTTTAGCTGGTATGATCTCATTTCAAGTTTTTTCAAGAAAATCATAAAAATCAGAAAAATAAAAAATTACAAAAATATGTCTGTTTTATTTTGTTTCATTTAATTGTTTTCAAAATATTTTGGTTGATCTTTTTGTCAAAGTTTATTGTTATTTCAAGACAAATTTCTTGCAACAGAAGCATATGAAGCATCTGAGATTCAAAAAGAAGATGCTGTAAATAAGGGGGGAGATGGTAGAGTATTGGATGCAGATGCTGAAGTTGTTGATCATGTTCAAGTAAAGATTCTGAAGGTTTTGAAAGCATCTGTCTAAGGGGGAGATTGTTGGGTCATAAATTGGTTAGACTAACACATATCAAAATTCCACGACATGATCAAGACTAAAGTGAAATAAACGAAGACAAGTTGAAGAATTGCATTATGGTTGTGATGGTGTAATACCGAAATCCCTATGGATTTCGGTTTGTCTAGTAACACCGAAATCCCTATGGATTTTGGTTAGGCTAGTTTAGGCTTAGTTGGGCTTGGCCTTTGGGACTCTTGTATGGTAACCCTATATATAGTTAATGTTTAGTCATTTAGTTAGGGTAAGCGGTTGTTGAGAACTAAAAACACACAACCACCATCAAATTACAGAGTGCTTAGAAGGTTATAGGTTTATGTATCTGACGATTTATTTATAATATAACTAGTATGCATTGAAACCGTATCATCTAATCTCGTTAGTGTTATTCGTATTACTATTCTTGAATCACTGCGATATTTGGATTCCGCACAAATATCGTGTTCAAGTTGATATCATATTGTAGTGATCCAGATTCGGGACTTACAAATTCAGTATAATTGCTAAAAGTTGTAACTGGACAGATGGGTCATTCAGTGCTAAGTGTTATGATAGCAAGTGCAATGTTTCTATTTGAAAAATAAGAAAGAAAAGCATGCTTAAAGAAATGATGGGACTTGCTAAGTCTATATAAGGAAGCGTATCATCGAGGACATTATGGACAAGCTATTGTGGACGGCTAAAACTAATTAACATCACTTGATGATTGTAAGACAAAGGATAGACTGGTAAGTTAGGAAGCTAAAGAAAGGATGTGAATACAGGATGTATTCCTTTTACAAGGACTAAGTAGGTTTCGAGGACGGAACCTCTTATAAGGTGGGTAGAGTTGTAACATCCCAAGTTTCGTCGGTATTTAAAAGGAATTGGGTTTAATTAAATTATTGAAGATAAATGTAATTATCTAAAGTAGGAGGGGAATAAGTGTCATTAGATAAAAAGTTAAACACTAAACCCTACCATCTTCCTATAAATGTAGCCACCATCTCATTCATACCCATCCTAGCCTCCAAACTCATTATTTACCGAATTCCCGTTTTTGAAAAAATAACCCACAAACACACGACAATTCCTGGAGGTCTAACCGTCGGATCAGTCTCTAATTTTAACTGAGTGTCCATGGCGTATAATTATAGATTTCTATTGATCAGATCCTCGATCAGAGGTTGGGAAGTCCGTTGTTTATCAGCAAAACCGTAACAACTAAAAATGGAATTCTCCGGCCAATGTTCAACTTTTCCGGAGACTGTAGCAGCATTTTCCGGTGAAGGTGAGCTGATGGGTTTTGTATTTCGGGGAGAGAAGGTTCCGTGGCCGCTTGAATCACTCAATTCCGAGTTCGTTTGATATGGTTTTGGTCTATTTGAGTGATTTCGAACATAAGCCTCAAAGGTACGTTTTTGTTAAAAATGTTTACCTTTCGAGTACGGATTTGCATGAAAATTGGTAGGATGATAGAACGGGCCATGATTATTGATAAAGTAATTAACTTGATGGTAAACGGGTAGCTGGTTCGTTTCGGGTAAAATGAGTAGTGTTCGGTTCGTGAAAAGGACGGGTAAATGAAGTCGGTTTTGCATGAAACTTGGTAGTAATCATTTATCCCAGCTGACCCAACATTTTAGAACCGACACCGCAGCCCTGGGATACCGAATGAGCCGCTTAATATTAGATCTAGCTTTAATCGGGCGTTTAATAAATCAAAAACGAGCGTAAGGGTCACCTTAGCTAGGATCTGGACCACCCGAAGCTACCTGGGTTATATACGATCAAAAATCCGGCCAACCTAGTCGTTAACGATGGCTGACGGTGCCAGAATTGAACAAATACAAAAAACGCGTTAAGGATAATCGGATTTGAACATATGCGCCGTATATCTTATGCAGGCGCATATGTTTGGGGGCGCATTTGTATACCATCTTAAATATGTACATGTACGTATATGTATGAGTGATAGTATATGATTAGAGGCACATATGTAGTAAGGACGTCTATATTTGAGGAGCGCATATGTATGAACCATGCATATGTATGTATCACGTATAAGTTCTGGGAGCGCATATGGGTGGCCACCATATATGTATGAAGTGTATAAGTTATACAGGGTGCATAAGTTATGCGGGTGCATAACTTATGCGGACGTATAACATATATGTCCCAAAACTTATGCGCGGACATGATGTATACGCCACCATGACTTATACGCTAGCCTAGCTTGAACTTTGAGAAGTAACTTATATATAATAACTTATGCGCTGACTTATACGTGGAAATAACTTGTGCGCCAAGAACTTATGCGGCATGTAAGACAAGAATAAGTAATTAGTTAATAATTAAAGGTAATGTTTAAAAATGATAAAAGGCTGGAAAAAAAGATCGGGGCTTAGAATAGATACGTAAGAGCACGAGAGTAGTAGTTAAACTTATGTGCCTTATTACACAGTTAGTCGTGCCCAGTTGAAAAGAGGTTTTACCATTAATTCCGAAAGAAGCAGGACACAAGTGAGTTTGTAGCCTCATTTCCTTGTTATGTTTTCGGGGCTGTGTGCATACTCGATGTGATTAGTTAATACACCTGCCTTGAGTGGTAAATGTATGATATGTGAATGCTTTATGAATGATGTATGAATGATATAAAAAATGTTAAGAGAATGTACGAAAGTATATATATATATATATATATATATATATATATATATATATATAAAGAAATGTATGATTGTATGGTTGTATGGTTAAGGAGGGAGCAGATCCTAATAATATATGCGAATGTAGGGGGCAGACCCTAATAATATCTGCAAATGTAGGGAACAGACACTAATAATATCTTCTAATGTAGGGGACATACCCTAATAATGTAAGGCCCCGTTACCGGTTCCTCACATTTGGTCGTTGGATTTACTCATCAACATAGTTCTATTTATCAGAGTTAATAAAAACATACGTGGAATATAAAAACTTTCATAAAACATTGCATATCAAATCATAAACAAGTCTTAAAACATTGTTCTTGTCTTTCAAAATCAAAACACAACTTATAAAACATAGCAGGTCCTCAGATGCCAGGCTTTTATTCTTCTGCCATGTGTCCCGCTCAAGCCAGCTGTCGCATCCTACTCACCTGTGTGCATACTAAAAGTCAGCTATGCTGAGTGAGTTCTAGTTAATCACATACATGCAATACATATATACTTACATACTTTCATTCATACTTTTATATCTTTATTTCATTCTTACTTACCTTCATTTTTTACGTTATAAAGAGCATTACGCCCTACTTTCCTCAAGTATTATTAGGGCTAGGTCCCTCCTTCCTCAAGTATTATTATCGCTCGGTCCCTCCTTTCTCGAGTATTATTAGGGCTCGGTCCCTCTTTGTTACCATACAACCATACCTCATTTACATCCATTCATATATTGTACATATCACATTATCATTCAACATAACATTCCAACTTGTCAAAACGTGCTATCCGAAGATCGTTCGCGTACTGACAAGCAATTATTCATACTTTTTACATATTCACGTAAGGCATACATTTAACACTTAGGATAAACGTATTAACAAACACATCGAGTATGCACACAGTCCCGAAAACATAACAAGGAAATGGGGCTAGAAACTCACCTGAACACGATTATGTTCACCGTTAATTGTTAGTCCTCTCTTGAGTTGTGCATGGCTAACTGTATAACATTTACATGTATCAATCGACTATCGCTATCTATATAGTGTTTCTAGTTAAGTTATAACCCACAATGAATGGGGGTCCGGGGGCAGCGCCCCTGGCAGCGGGGTTCTAGGGGGGGAGCCCCAAGCGGGGTCCAAGGGGCAGAGCCCCTGGCTGGGGTTAAGATGGAAAAATTTTATTTCCATTAACTGTCTTAACACATTTTCCATTATCATTTTAAATTATTTTCTAAGTTGGGATTGTTTGTTAAGTTTAAGATAATGGGCCAATTTGCTTTATATTAGATATGGGCTTAGAATTTACATACTTAGTTAATTCATGCCCAACTTTTCACCATCAGGCCCAACTGGACTCAGGCCCAACTGAGAACTGTGTGGCCGAGAACCCAAGACAGAGAACTCTTTATACTTTGCCGAAATCCATCTTTAACCGAGAACCCGTGTTTTTGGCCGAGAACCCTGACCGAGAACACAAGATTGCCGAGAACACATGTTCTTGGCCGAGAACACATGATCACCGAGAACCTTCCTGGCCGAGAACTGTTGTTGACTGCCTGTTTGACCGAGAACCATGAGGTTTGACCAAGGATTCTCATATTTGGCCGAAAACCCCCAGTTCAGCTAATCTTCCTATCTTACGTTTCCACCTTGCCCAGTATCTTGTTCTATGGTTCAAATTATGAACTTTTAATCCTTTATCATCATCATTCATACATGTTTTACACCCATTACTAGCACGGCTTCAAGATCTATCCCGTTTTAGGCATAAAGCTTAGACCTTTATAGGTTTAAAACGTTCTAGGCTAGATTTAGGGTTCATCTTTGAGCCGTATACTATCATAAGACCATTAGGTTCATTTTTAATCTCCAAGTTTGCATTTTTATGAGACATCTAGGTCCAATCTACTCTAGGGTCAAGTTTCATGGCAAAACGTTCATAAAAACGTAACCTTTAATCATAGAGAACATACTTTTTGATGTTTCTAAGTTACGGTTTTGCTTGATTTATGATCTTGGACTTGTTATCTTGCTTGTATGATTGAAAATCCTTAGTCACGATGCTTAGTTGTGGTTTCGGATGGTGGTCGGCTGCTAATGAGGTGTTCTTAGGCTTAAGTGTGTGTTTTAAGGTGTAAAATGGATAAGATGGATGGAAATGGAAAGATTTAGGGTTTAAGGTGTATTTATACTCCTTTAAGCCCTTGGACCTAAGGCCCATCTTTCATTTTTAGTCCATGATTAATCCATCTAATTAGCTTACATATCTTACCATCCTTTATTATTATTTTATTTACCATCCTAAGTAACTTGTCCATCAAAAGAGATAATATATAAAATATTATTTATTGAAATTTTAGGATGTTACAAATAATATCTGCGAATGTAGGGACCATACCCTAATAATATATGTAAGGTTATGTTGAGAAAGGCTCTTTAGAATGTAGAGATTGTTATGTATGTATAAGTAAGTTAAAACAAGAAAGTATGAAAGAATGTAAGTATGAAAGTATGAAAGAATGCAAATATGAAAGTATAGAAGTATGTATGTATGTGTGTATGTATGACTGAAAGAATAAAGTTAAGTATGTAATATGTATCTACAGACACGTATTCTCATATATGAATGTAACGTATGTTGCCTGATTAACTAGAACTCACTCAGCGTAGCTGACTTTTAGTATGCACGCATGCAAAATAGGATGAAGGAGCTTGCTTGAGGGGGACACATGGCATGGACTGAGCTGACTGGAATCTCGTGAATAAAAGTTATGATGTTTTATGTTAAGACAATTCGAAAGTTTAAAATCAAGATTTGGAATGTTTTATAATGAATGGCTGACGTTTTTATATTCCGCGAAAAGTTTTAATTCACTCTTATATTTATAACTGTGTTTACGAGTAAATCCAACGCTAAAGTAGGGTACCGGGACAGGGACCTTACAGTTAATGGTAACTCATTCCTTAACTGAGTGCGGCTAACTGTATAATAATTACACATATCAATTAACTATCCCCACCCATATCATATTTCTAGTTTAATATAACTCTCAACGAATGGGAGTCCAGGGGTAACGCCCCTGGCAGCGGGGTCTAGGGGCAGCAGGTCCATGGGGCAGAGCCCCTGGCCAGCTCAGCTTGAAAAAATTTTATTTTCATTAACGGTCCTTTACTAAAATTTCATCAAAAACCAATTTTTTATTAATACTTAAATGATAACTTACTCTGGGTAAGCATCATTCGCTACCTCATTCATTATGGAGAATAATTCCATTCGTTATAACGAATGGTTTGATATTAGTCTTATCGAGACGAATGAGTGGATAACGAATGACTAAGACCATTCGTGACTTCTATAAGGCGAATGAGAGGTTCATTCGCTACAAGAGCACACGAGTGTATCTTATAACGAATGGTTTAATTCGCTGTATCATCATGACGAATGAACGAATAACGAATGAGTAAGATCATTCATGACTCTTATGAGACGAACGAGAGGTTCGTTCGTCACAAGAGCATACGAGTGTGGTTTATTCGTTATGAAAGTTCAACGAATGACTAGTGATTCGCTTAACATAACAAATGGACATCAGTAATTATCCAATCTTTGACTCAAAATATCAAAGTCAAAATCATCATTAACATAAATGGTCAACACGCACCAGCTTTCCAATTAACCCCTGAATCACGATGAAACAACGCAAATTTGGTATCAACAGGCTCGTAAATCCGGCGCCTAGCTACCCCAATCAACCAAACATCTAAACATCGTGTTCTAAGGGAGCGTTTAATCGATATATACATGCGGTTCAATATTCGTTAATTAACCTATCAGATATTAACAATTTTCAACGAGAATCATGGCGTTTGATTCCTCTTTACCATTTATGTAGATCTAGGAATACTAAACGAACCGAGCATAAACGAACAAGTTTTCGTTATAAAATGTACCTTATGTGAATCGGTTTCACGAACACGGTCTAGTCTTGATGTATGTCTTGCTTTTCATGATGCTCTAACACCCACGAGCTCGGGTCTTTTCCTTCGGATCTTGGTCCGAGATAAAGGAGGGTGCTTGTGTGTGTTTTTTAGAGTGTATGGAGGCTAGACGATAGGAATGAGAGTTCTTAAGGTTTTAGGGAGGTTTAAGGGGTTTATATACCCTTAAGCCCATGGACATAAGGCTCATCACAATTCCTTATTCCATCTTTTAAATGCACAAACCCACACTCTAATATTTTATATATCTGAACTAAATAATAACACATTACTAAATAAACGAAATTTCTTTTATTAATATCAAAAGTAGGATGTTACACAATACATATACATAATTTTTCAATCAATTTTGTTATGCAATCTACATAAACACAAACATAACATATATTAATGCATTAAACCTCAGATAATTTTAATCATCACCATCTTTACTCAACACTTTCACTTACTTTAACCTAAATTAACAAAATACTTAGTATGTCAAAATTAACTCTCCAAATCTTGAAGATCTTAACAACACAGTAATAACATAATCGTGATTCTTTCAAATCGGCTGTATATACTATCGATATGGAAGATGGAAGATGAAGAAGTGTTATGTAAAGATTTGGGGTTAAAGAAGGTTTTATTGGGATTCAAACTTTTATTGATTATTATATTGCAAATTATTTTTCTTTTAATTTTAATAATACTTCGTAATACGGTTTTTCTTTTTTCAATTTTGATAATATTTTCTATCATGCCTATAATTAGTAATTCACAATTAAATATGATGTTTTTGTTAAAACACTTTCCCATATATTTTATTTTTCATAAACACTCTCGATTTTTCGTTTGACAATCTTATATGAAAAAAATAAATATTCTTTCTAAATTGGATAGGAAATTTACAAATTAAGCACATATATAACTTAAATTTAATTAGTATTCTTACTTTAGCCCCTTCATATTTTAAGTTAAATATTATTCAAATCGTTAAACATACTAATTATGATGTAATTTTTTAAATGATAATATCTTTGAAACTTTTTTTCTCAACCCTCAAAGGTCAAAATGAATTGTTGGATACGACAAAGCTTAAAATAAAAACATGATACTCTATATAACATGGTGTTTAGAAATTAGTAAATGGAAATTATAACATATATCTCTTAACACAGTATATGTTCAATTGAGTTTTATGGTTATATGTTAAATTGATTTTTATAAATTTTACACATTTTATTATATATTATTATTAATATGTTTAAACAATAACATTTTGTCAACCCGTGTGTCACACGAGCATATAAGCTAGTAAATAATAAAAAGAAAAGTTAGTGGTGTTGTCAAATCAATAAGTCAAGTACACTATTCACATCCGCCATTTGAAATGACGGATGTCAAGAAGATATCTTCCATTTTAAATGGCGGATGTCTATTAAAATCATTTTAACATATAAGGGTAGCCTACGTTGGGAATTGTGACCTGCCAGTAAAACTGGCGAATCACATAAATTGGCATCCGCTATTTCAAATGGCGGAACACGAATAACATATACCAGATCCGCCAATTGAAATGGCGAAACACATGGTAATCGTCCAACTCACCAGACAAAATCTGACATGGTATACATGTTGCTTGACATCCGCCATTTCAAATGGCGGATCTCCTAATTACCATCAACGAGGTTTCTCTCTCCTAGAAACCATTTCACACTTAAACATTTTCTTATTTTGAAAATTTTTTCACTCAAGTCTAACGTTTTAAGCGACTTAAAATACTGTATGTAGTCTACCTTAACACTTAATATCTTTTATGCTTCTGCATATACCTTTAGCATCATATTGCCTATTACTTTCATGCATTGTTATGACTATTAAGGTACATTGGTGTACTTAAATAAAAAATATAGGAAACATTATACTAAGAATTTACATTTAGAAGAGTTCTAATCTGTTTTACCTGTTACCATTTGCTTTTGCTTGATTGACTTGTTCAAAGCTAAAACATAAACCAAATCGATGCATTCACAAATAGAAGTAAATTTTGATGATTGATTTTGTTTATTTCCAGTAATTTGAGATGGAATAAGCCGCAAGACACCAATCCTCCTGAAATTGGTGAACTGATGTAATTACAAACCTGTGAGTGTTTTTCAACTTTTTTGGGCTGAATATAAGTTTTGTTAATTATGTATGACCTATGAAGCAAACATTTGATTGCATTACTAAATCCATATGGTTATAGTTACATAAGTTTTAATCGCTTCAAAGGGGAAATACCCACTGTTAAGAAAGGTGATTTTATTATGTTCTTTAGTTGTCTTATTGTTGTATATTTTAGACTGTGATACAGCAAGCATCTTTGCATATTTTCTTTTGTTTAATTTGCAGAAACTAATCCTCCAATTCTCTATACAAGGGTGAGTGTGGATCAGGTAATTCCATTAAGTTTGTAGCGTTATTCTGCACGGTAGCCTTTATTTCTAAAGTTGTGTTATATTTTATTCTACTAGTTTGAGGCCCGTGTATTACACGAGTAATTAATGAAAATTTTGTACTTTAATCATTAAGTGAAATATACTTAACAAAATGATCATATATTTTATACAATTAAAATTTACGTTAAAGTTACAGAAATTACATAACTAAGATTACACAAATATATTACCAATAAATAAAACAGTCATTGTACGCTACATTTGTGATTTTATTGGTTGGTATGCATTGTTTATCACAAATCAAATCTTTAATCCATGTCTGCTTAAAACTCTTGATACTGTAACATATAGGTATGTTTATAACTCTTGATATAGCCACGTATAATTGTCCGTGTGATAAATAAGAGTCTTCAAGTACATACCAACCCTCGATAAATGGTAATATCCATGAAACTAACAAAAAAAATATTCTTACACATAAAATAGCATGCCTGTTAATCAGTTAATATATATAAAGTCTTTTGAGATCATGTGCTCATGTTTATCCCAAAACATGATTATCTAAAAACCAGATTACCTGAACTTTGATGATATAGTCATCCTTATAATTTTTAGAATTTGAAATTGATTAATCATGATAAATTTGGTGTCATTAATATTCCGTGTATGACAAATATTTACTTGATTTTATATATTACAATTAACAATTGTATAATCAAGCAACATATAAAACCGGAAATTAAAATATAACAAAATGTTTTTTTTTTCATTTCATATTAATGGAAAATGACAAAGACATACTAACCTTAAAGTCATGTTCGAAGAAAATTGATTATTCTTAGTTAGTAGAATAATAGAAAATTTAAAGTTGCATAAAGTATTTGATAAAGAATGTTTAAATTTTGAATACTAATCCTCTGTTATTTGTTAATATTATGGGAGTTGTTGAAATATTTAATTAATCAATATATATATATATATTAAAAACTTATAGAAAAAAAGCAAAGATTTCGGATTTGTTGGAAGCATGGTAAATGAATTTTAACCGGATTAACTATTTTTTTTTTTTGTAAATTAATGTAAAAATATATGTTCTGAAGCATTTTGGTCTGAATTATAAAGAAAGTATTGAAAATTAAATATTGATTTTTTACTGCAAAAACTCTTTATACTACACAAAAAAAAAATCATATAAATAAATGACATATACTTCATATAGTAAATCGGTATGCGTATAGATTATAAAATATATAATTCAACTTCAATAATTTAATGCTAAACTATGTTTGCAATATTTATACAAAACGCTTGGAGCAAATTAAGAAAATACACATTTTCCCGAGTTTTAATGCACATGAGAAGATTTTAAATCCAAATTTGAAACCAATCTTATATAAAAAATTATGCATTGTTGCTCGAATCCCAATTTAAAAAACAATTTGTAGTTTACCATACAAATCCAAATTCTTCGACAATAATGAACCTTTATTTGCTTTAATTTGCAATTACATGTGACTTTAAAATTATATTCTAACAAACTTGTAACGTCAATTTTAATATTTCCTTATTTCACCATTAATGTTAATGAATGAATTGATTATGATTTACATACAATAAAAACAAACTTAAATTCATATATTGACATGACTTAAAAGATAAGGACCTTATATTGAAATAAGTGAAAAAAATGTGAGGATGGCTATGAAGATGACAAGTGGCAAAAATAGATAGTCTTTTATTAGAATAGATAGATTTTCTTTTGTTTAATTTGCAGAAACTAATCCTCCAATTCTCTATACAAGGGTGAGTGTGGATCAGTTAATTCCATTAAGTTTGTAGCGTTATTCTGCACGGTAGCCTTTATTTCTAAAGTTGTGTTATATTTTATTCTACTAGTTTGAGGCCCGTGTATTACACGAGTAATTAATGAAAATTTTGTACTTTAATCATTAAGTGAAATATACTTAACAAAATGATCATATATTTTATACAATTAAAATTTACATTAAAGTTACAGAAATTACATAACTAAGATTACACAAATATATTACCAATAAATAAAACAGTCATTGTACGCTACATTTGTGATTTTATTGGTTGGTATGCATTGTTTATCACAAATCAAATCTTTAATCCATGTCTGCTTAAAACTCTTGATACTGTAACATATAGGTATGTTTATAACTCTTGATATAGCCACGTATAATTGTCCGTGTGATAAATAAGAGTCTTCAAGTACATAACAACCCTCGATAAATGGTAATATCCATGAAACTAACAAAAATCATATTCTTACACATAAAATAGCATGCCTGTTAATCAGTTAATATATATAAAGTCTTTTGAGATCATGTGCTCATGTTTATCCCAAAACATGATTATCTAAAAACCAGATTACCTGAACTTTGATGATATAGTCATCCTTATAATTTTTAGAATTTGAAATTGATTAATCATGATAAATTTGGTGTCATTAATATTCCGTGTATGACAAATATTTACTTGATTTTATATATTACAATTAACAATTGTATAATCAAGCAACATATAAAACCGGAAATGAAAATATAACAAAATGTTTTTTTTTTCATTTCATATTAATGGAAAATGACAAAGACATACTAACCTTAAAGTCATGTTCGAAGAAAATTGATTATTCTTAGTTAGTAGAATAATAGAAAATTTAAAGTTGCATAAAGTATTTGATAAAGAATGTTTAAATTTTGAATACTAATCCTCTGTTATTTGTTAATATTATGGGAGTTGTTGAAATATTTAATTAATCAATATATATATATTTTAAAAAAACTTATAGAAAAAAAGCAAAGATTTCGGATTTGTTGGAAGCATGGTAAATGAATTTTAACCGGATTAACTATTTTTTTTTTGTAAATTAATGTAAAAATATATGTTCTGAAGCATTTTGGTCTGAATTATAAAGAAAGTATTGAAAATTAAATATTGATTTTTTACTGCAAAAACTCTTTATACTACACAAAAAAAAATCATATAAATAAATGACATATACTTCATATAGTAAATCGGTATGCGTATAGATTATAAAATATATAATTCAACTTCAATAATTTAATGCTAAACTATGTTTGCAATATTTATACAAAACGTTTGGAGCAAATTAAGAAAATACACATTTTCCCGAGTTTTAATGCACATGAGAAGATTTTAAATCCAAATTTGAAACCAATCTTATATAAAAAATTATGCATTGTTGCTCGAATCCCAATTTAAAAAACAATTTGTAGTTTACCATACAAATCCAAATTCTTCGACAATAATGAACCTTTATTTGCTTTAATTTGCAATTACATGTGACTTAAAAATTATATTCTAACAAACTTGTAACGTCAATTTTAATATTTCCTTATTTCACCATTAATGTTAATGAATGAATTGATTATGATTTACATACAATAAAAACAAACTTAAATTCATATATTGACATGACTTAAAAGATAAGGACCTTATATTGAAATAAGTGAAAAAAATGTGAGGATGGCTATGAAGATGACAAGTGGCAAAAATAGATAGTCTTTTATTAGAATATATAGATTTTCTTTTGCTTAATTTGCAGAAACTAATCCTCCAATTCTCTATACAAGGGTGAGTGTGGATCAGTTAATTCCATTAAGTTTGTAGCGTTATTCTGCACGGTAGCCTTTATTTCTAAAGTTGTGTTATATTTTATTCTACTAGTTTTAGGCCCGTGTATTACACGAGTAATTAATGAAAATTTTGTACTTTAATCATTAAGTGAAATATACTTAACAAAATGATCATATATTTTATACAATTAAAATTTACATTAAAGTTACAGAAATTACATAACTAAGATTACACAAATATGTTACCAATAAATAAAACAGTCATTGTACGCTACATTTGTGATTTTATTGGTTGGTATGCATTGTTTATCACAAATCAAATATTTAATCCATGTCTGCTTAAAACTCTTGATACTGTTACATATAGGTATGTTTATAACTCTTGATATAGCCACGTATAATTGTCCGTGTGATAAATAAGAGTCTTCAAGTACATACCAACCCTCGATAAATGGTAATATCCATGAAACTAACAAAAAAAATATTCTTACACATAAAATAGCATGCCTGTTAATCAGTTAATATATATAAAGTCTTTTGAGATCATGTGTTCATGTTTATCCCAAAACATGATTATCTAAAAACCAGATTACCTGAACTTTGATGATATAGTCATCCTTATAATTTTTAGAATTTGAAATTGATTAATCATGATAAATTTGGAGTCATTAATATTCCGTGTATGACAAATATTTACTTGATTTTATATATTACAATTAACAATTGTATAATCAAGCAACATATAAAACCGGAAATTAAAATATAACAAAATGTTTTTTTTTTCATTTCATATTAATGGAAAATG
This sequence comes from Bidens hawaiensis, assembly GCF_021521415.1. Lineage (NCBI taxonomy): Eukaryota > Viridiplantae > Streptophyta > Magnoliopsida > Asterales > Asteraceae > Bidens > Bidens hawaiensis. The sequence goes on along the minus strand of NW_027502749.1, from coordinate 21,730 downwards.
ACAAAGACATACTAACCTTAAAGTCATGTTCGAAGAAAATTGATTATTCTTAGTTAGTAGAATAATAGAAAATTTAAAGTTGCATAATGTATTTGATAAAGAATGTTTAAATTTTGAATACTAATCCTCTGTTATTTGTTAATATTATGGGAGTTGTTGAAATATTTAATTAATCAATATATATATATTTTAAAAACTTATAGAAAAAAAGCAAAGATTTCGGATTTGTTGGAAGCATGGTAAATGAATTTTAACCGGATTAACTATTTTTTTTTTGTAAATTAATGTAAAAATATATGTTCTGAAGCATTTTGGTCTGAATTATAAAGAAAGTATTGAAAATTAAATATTGATTTTTTACTGCAAAAACTCTTTATACTACACAAAAAAAAATCATATAAATAAATGACATATACTTCATATAGTAAATCGGTATGCGTATAGATTATAAAATATATAATTCAACTTCAATAATTTAATGCTAAACTATGTTTGCAATATTTATACAAAACGTTTGGAGCAAATTAAGAAAATACACATTTTCCCGAGTTTTAATGCACATGAGAAGATTTTAAATCCAAATTTGAAACCAATCTTATATAAAAAATTATGCATTGTTGCTCGAATCCCAATTTAAAAAACAATTTGTAGTTTACCATACAAATCCAAATTCTTCGACAATAATGAACCTTTATTTGCTTTAATTTGCAATTACATGTGACTTTAAAATTATATTCTAACAAACTTGTAACGTCAATTTTAATATTTCCTTATTTCACCATTAATGTTAATGAATGAATTGATTATGATTTACATACAATAAAAACAAACTTAAATTCATATATTGACATGACTTAAAAGATAAGGACCTTATATTGAAATAAGTGAAAAAAATGTGAGGATGGCTATGAAGATGACAAGTGGCAAAAATAGATAGTCTTTTATTAGAATAGATAGATTTTCTTTTGTTTAATTTGCAGAAACTAATCCTCCAATTCTCTATACAAGGGTGAGTGTGGATCAGTTAATTCCATTAAGTTTGTAGCGTTATTCTGCACGGTAGCCTTTATTTCTAAAGTTGTGTTATATTTTATTCTACTAGTTTGAGGCCCGTGTATTACACGAGTAATTAATGAAAATTTTGTACTTTAATCATTAAGTGAAATATACTTAACAAAATGATCATATATTTTATACAATTAAAATTTACATTAAAGTTACAGAAATTACATAACTAAGATTACACAAATATGTTACCAATAAATAAAACAGTCATTGTACGCTACATTTGTGATTTTATTGGTTGGTATGCATTGTTTATCACAAATCAAATCTTTAATCCATGTCTGCTTAAAACTCTTGATACTGTAACATATAGGTATGTTTATAACTCTTGATATAGCCACGTATAATTGTCCGTGTGATAAATAAGAGTCTTCAAGTACATACCAACCCTCGATAAATGGTAATATCCATGAAACTAACAAAAAACATATTCTTACACATAAAATAGCATGCCTGTTAATCAGTTAATATATATAAAGTCTTTTGAGATCATGTGCTCATGTTTATCCCAAAACATGATTATCTAAAAACCAGATTACCTGAACTTTGATGATATAGTCATCCTTATAATTTTTAGAATTTGAAATTGATTAATCATGATAAATTTGGTGTCATTAATATTCCGTGTATGACAAATATGTACTTGATTTTATATATTACAATTAACAATTGTATAATCAAGCAACATATAAAACCGGAAATGAAAATATAACAAAATGTTTTTTTTTTCATTTCATATTAATGGAAAATGACAAAGACATACTTACCTTAAAGTCATGTTCGAAGAAAATTGATTATTCTTAGTTAGTAGAATAATAGAAAATTTAAAGTTGCATAAAGTATTTGATAAAGAATGTTTAAATTTTGAATACTAATCCTCTGTTATTTGTTAATATTATGGGAGTTGTTGAAATATTTAATTAATCAATATATATATATTTTAAAAACTTATAGAAAAAAAGCAAAGATTTCGGATTTGTTGGAAGCATGGTAAATGAATTTTAACCGGATTAACTATTTTTTTTTTGTAAATTAATGTAAAAATATATGTTCTGAAGCATTTTGGTCTGAATTATAAAGAAAGTATTGAAAATTAAATATTGATTTTTTACTGCAAAAACTCTTTATACTACACAAAAAAAAATCATATAAATAAATGACATATACTTCATATAGTAAATCGGTATGCGTATAGATTATAAAATATATAATTCAACTTCAATAATTTAATGCTAAACTATGTTTGCAATATTTATACAAAACGTTTGGAGCAAATTAAGAAAATACACATTTTCCCGAGTTTTAATGCACATGAGAAGATTTTAAATCCAAATTTGAAACCAATCTTATATAAAAAATTATGCATTGTTGCTCGAATCCCAATTTAAAAAACAATTTGTAGTTTACCATACAAATCCAAATTCTTCGACAATAATGAACCTTTATTTGCTTTAATTTGCAATTACATGTGACTTTAAAATTATATTCTAACAAACTTGTAACGTCAATTTTAATATTTCCTTATTTCACCATTAATGTTAATGAATGAATTGATTATGATTTACATACAATAAAAACAAACTTAAATTCATATATTGACATGACTTAAAAGATAAGGACCTTATATTGAAATAAGTGAAAAAAATGTGAGGATGGCTATGAAGATGACAAGTGGCAAAAATAGATAGTCTTTTATTAGAATAGATAGATTTTCTTTTGTTTAATTTGCAGAAACTAATCCTCCAATTCTCTATACAAGGGTGAGTGTGGATCAGTTAATTCCATTAAGTTTGTAGCGTTATTCTGCACGGTAGCCTTTATTTCTAAAGTTGTGTTATATTTTATTCTACTAGTTTGAGGCCCGTGTATTACACGAGTAATTAATGAAAATTTTGTACTTTAATCATTAAGTGAAATATACTTAACAAAATGATCATATATTTTATACAATTAAAATTTACATTAAAGTTACAGAAATTACATAACTAAGATTACACAAATATGTTACCAATAAATAAAACAGTCATTGTACGCTACATTTGTGATTTTATTGGTTGGTATGCATTGTTTATCACAAATCAAATCTTTAATCCATGTCTGCTTAAAACTCTTGATACTGTAACATATAGGTATGTTTATAACTCTTGATATAGCCACGTATAATTGTCCGTGTGATAAATAAGAGTCTTCAAGTACATACCAACCCTCGATAAATGGTAATATCCATGAAACTAACAAAAAACATATTCTTACACATAAAATAGCATGCCTGTTAATCAGTTAATATATATAAAGTCTTTTGAGATCATGTGCTCATGTTTATCCCAAAACATGATTATCTAAAAACCAGATTACCTGAACTTTGATGATATAGTCATCCTTATAATTTTTAGAATTTGAAATTGATTAATCATGATAAATTTGGTGTCATTAATATTCCGTGTATGACAAATATGTACTTGATTTTATATATTACAATTAACAATTGTATAATCAAGCAACATATAAAACCGGAAATGAAAATATAACAAAATGTTTTTTTTTTTCATTTCATATTAATGGAAAATGACAAAGACATACTTGCCTTAAAGTCATGTTCGAAGAAAATTGATTATTCTTAGTTAGTAGAATAATAGAAAATTTAAAGTTGCATAAAGTATTTGATAAAGAATGTTTAAATTTTGAATACTAATCCTCTGTTATTTGTTAATATTATGGGAGTTGTTGAAATATTTAATTAATCAATATATATATATTTTAAAAACTTATAGAAAAAAAGCAAAGATTTCGGATTTGTTGGAAGCATGGTAAATGAATTTTAACCGGATTAACTATTTTTTTTTTGTAAATTAATGTAAAAATATATGTTCTGAAGCATTTTGGTCTGAATTATAAAGAAAGTATTGAAAATTAAATATTGATTTTTTACTGCAAAAACTCTTTATACTACACAAAAAAAAATCATATAAATAAATGACATATACTTCATATAGTAAATCGGTATGCGTATAGATTATAAAATATATAATTCAACTTCAATAATTTAATGCTAAACTATGTTTGCAATATTTATACAAAACGTTTGGAGCAAATTAAGAAAATACACATTTTCCCGAGTTTTAATGCACATGAGAAGATTTTAAATCCAAATTTGAAACCAATCTTATATAAAAAATTATGCATTGTTGCTCGAATCCCAATTTAAAAAACAATTTGTAGTTTACCATACAAATCCAAATTCTTCGACAATAATGAACCTTTATTTGCTTTAATTTGCAATTACATGTGACTTTAAAATTATATTCTAACAAACTTGTAACGTCAATTTTAATATTTCCTTATTTCACCATTAATGTTAATGAATGAATTGATTATGATTTACATACAATAAAAACAAACTTAAATTCATATATTGACATGACTTAAAAGATAAGGACCTTATATTGAAATAAGTGAAAAAAATGTGAGGATGGCTATGAAGATGACAAGTGGCAAAAATAGATAGTCTTTTATTAGAATAGATAGATTTTCTTTTGTTTAATTTGCAGAAACTAATCCTCCAATTCTCTATACAAGGGTGAGTGTGGATCAGTTAATTCCATTAAGTTTGTAGCGTTATTCTGCACGGTAGCCTTTATTTCTAAAGTTGTGTTATATTTTATTCTATTAGTTTGAGGCCCGTGTATTACACGAGTAATTAATGAAAATTTTGTTCTTTAATCATTAAGTGAAATATACTTAACAAAATGATCATATATTTTATACAATTAAAATTTACATTAAAGTTACAGAAATTACATAACTAAGATTACACAAATATATTACCAATAAATAAAACAGTCATTGTTCGCTACATTTGTGATTTTATTGGTTGGTATGCATTGTTTATCACAAATCAAATCTTTAATCCATGTCTGCTTAAAACTCTTGATACTGTAACATATAGGTATGTTTATAACTCTTGATATAGCCACGTATAATTGTCCGTGTGATAAATAAGAGTCTTCAAGTACATACCAACCCTCGATAAATGGTAATATCCATGAAACTAACAAAAAAAATATTCTTACACATAAAATAGCATGCCTGTTAATCAGTTAATATATATAAAGTCTTTTGAGATCATGTGCTCATGTTTATCCCAAAACATGATTATCTAAAAACCAGATTACCTGAACTTTGATGATATAGTCATCCTTATAATTTTTAGAATTTGAAATTGATTAATCATGATAAATTTGGTGTCATAATATTCCGTGTATGACAAATATTTACTTGATTTTATATATTACAATTAATAATTGTATAATCAAGCAACATATAAAACCGGAAATTAAAATATAACAAAATGTTTTTTTTTTCAATTCATATTAATGGAAAATGACAAAGACATACTAACCTTAAAGTCATGTTCGAAGAAAATTGATTATTCTTAGTTAGTAGAATAATAGAAAATTTAAAGTTGCATAATGTATTTGATAAAGAATGTTTAAATTTTGAATACTAATCCTCTGTTATTTGTTAATATTATGGGAGTTGTTGAAATATTTAATTAATCAATATATATATATTTTAAAAACTTATAGAAAAAAAGCAAAGATTTCGGATTTGTTGGAAGCATGGTAAATGAATTTTAACCGGATTAACTATTTTTTTTTTTGTAAATTAATGTAAAAATATATGTTCTGAAGCATTTTGGTCTGAATTATAAAGAAAGTATTGAAAATTAAATATTGATTTTTTACTGCAAAAACTCTTTATACTACACAAAAAAAATCATATAAATAAATGACATATACTTCATATAGTAAATCGGTATGCGTATAGATTATAAAATATATAATTCAACTTCAATAATTTAATGCTAAACTATGTTTGCAATATTTATACAAAACGTTTGGAGCAAATTAAGAAAATACACATTTTCCCGAGTTTAAATGCACATGAGAAGATTTTAAATCCAAATTTGAAACCAATCTTATATAAAAAATTATGCATTGTTGCTCGAATCCCAATTTAAAAAACAATTTGTAGTTTACCATACAAATCCAAATTCTTCGACAATAATGAACCTTTATTTGCTTTAATTTGCAATTACATGTGACTTTAAAATTATATTCTAACAAACTTGTAACGTCAATTTTAATATTTCCTTATTTCACCATTAATGTTAATGAATGAATTGATTATGATTTACATACAATAAAAACAAACTTAAATTCATATATTGACATGACTTAAAAGATAAGGACCTTATATTGAAATAAGTGAAAAAAATGTGAGGATGACTATGAAGATGACAAGTGGCAAAAATAGATAGTCTTTTATTAGAATAGATAGATTTTATGTATTCAAACATAGAAGTAGGCAAATTTTATCACTAAATGCTCATTCGATATGAAAAAAATATTTTCTAGGAAATTAAGGCATCTCCAAACGATGGAATGGTCGAACTGGAACTAGACCCGTGTGAAAACAAAACTGGGGATATATGCCACCTACGCAGTGGCAGATGGAAGTATACTTGAGGGGTGGGGGGGGGGGTATAGACCCCACTGAACCAACTCCAACAAGCTTAAATATTTTGATCAATTCATAAGTGCCCCAAAATAAAATTCACACATATCCCCTTAAAAACTCACAGAAGCCACTTAAAACCCCACAAAACATAAACTTTAATCCAATGATTATCTATATACGAATGATTGGACACAAAATGGTTTTCTTGTTGACACTTTCTTCCATTCTTTGATTACCTCTATTGATTTTCCTTCGATATAATTGATTTATATAAATTTACCGATGGTATTCGGCACTAGTTTTTTCTTTTTCGAATAATCGTAATGCATGATGTCCGTTGTTTTAGGTTGTTCGTTCTACACACACAGACATAATATATATATATATATGTTTCGGATGCATTGATTTTATCATTTTATATTTCCGTTTATTATACATAGTTAATCGAATAAATTATTACTCCCTCCGTCCCATTATAAGTGTCCATGTTTGAAACACACAAAGTTTAAGGTGGGTTGAATGATAACTTTTTTTTATTATCAAATGGCAATAATGCCCTTAAAAAGTAAGTCCATCAATATTCTTTATTAATGTTAGTTGTTTGTGTTTAAGGGTAAACATGGAAACACGTAATGGGACAAATAAAAAAAGAAACGTGGACACATACAATGGGACAGATGGAGTATTATTTTGGCTCATTTTGACCGGCCCATTTTAACCGTTTTGATTGGTCGATTATTTACACTTCTTGAGTTGTCCTTGTTTTGCCCCCCACTGACGAAAAATCCTGGATCCGCCACTGCACCTACGTGTTAGGGTAATTCCATGTTTAATTTTTATGATAAACTTTCCAGAATATTGTGTTATGTATAAATAACTATTCCAGGTTGCATTTAGAATGAAAGTTTTCCATCCAAGGAACATTAATGGCCGGTAACATTCTCCATGGTTTGATCTATATCTCCATTTCTTCAATTGTATCTCCATTCTTTATTTGTTTATCATTGAAGAGTTTTAGTTTAAGTCATCATGGACTTATTAGAGTTAATAGGTGTAACGTCCTGAAATTTCTAAAGAATAATATTTAATATATTATTTATTTATGGTGGAAAAGTTTACTTGAGTTAGTAGATAAATAATAACATAATAAAGACGGAAGGATAAGTAGGTTAATTAGATGAAATTAATTATGGACCAAAAGATAAGATAGGCCTAAGGTCCATGGACTTAAGGGAGTATAAATACCCCTAAAACCCTAATCCTTTCCATTTTCATCAATCTTTATACCATAGCCTACGCCATCAAAACACATTTCTCCAATTCCCGTTTTTGAGAAACCCGCCCTTAGAAGGTCTCAAATTTTAACTGAGTATTCATGGTGAATAAATGAAGATTTCTACCGGTTAGATCTTCGATCAGAGGTTGGGAAGTCCGTCTTTTACCAGCAAAACCGTAGCAGCTCAAAAGTGAAGATTCCGGCGACTGTTCAGCTGCTCCGGCGACTATAGCGGTGGTTTCCGGCGAAAGAGAGCTGATGGATTTGTAGATCGGGGCGAGACGGTTTCGTGGCCGCTAGAATCACTCAAATCGGAGTTAGATGGATATTGTTTTGGCTTCTCGAGTGATTTCAGACAAAAACCTCAAATGTACGTTTTTGTTAAAAACACTTACTTTTCGTTCGCGGATTTACATGAAACTTGGTAGGATGATAGATCGGGTCATGATTATTGATAAATTAATGAACTTGACAGTAAAGGGTTATTTGGTTTGTTTCGGGTAAAACGAGTAGGATTCGATTTGTGAAAAGAACGGGTAAACGAAGTCAGTTTTGCATGAAACTTAGTAGGACAGTAAATCGGACCTTATTATATGATAAAAATGTAAAATTGATTATTAAAGTGGAATAAATGAACTCGTGAGTATATACTATTCACTTAGAAACCCTAGATCTAGCTAAAACGGACTTGAAAGCAATAAAGGTCTAAACTTTATTGCTAAGAAAGATAGATTTTTGTCCAAGGGTAAGGAAAACCGTTTAGGTCATATAACACCGAACTATGTGGATGGATGTTAGAATATGATGAGAAAATGAAAATAGGGGTGATAATACCCAACAATGGGTGTATTCGAATGAAAGGAGTGACATTCGAATAAAAGTGTCCAACGAGTAACATTCGAATGAAAGAAAGGAAAGAAAGAAAGAAGAAAGACTAGAAAAGAAGAATACAAGTTCTATTCGAATACAATTGTATTCGAAAAACAATGCTATTCGCATACAATGTCCTTCATTCGAATACATTGTCATTCGCATACAGCGTCCTTCATTTGAATACATTGTCATTCACATAAAATGTCCTTCATTCGAATATATTGTCATTCGCATACATTGTCCTTCACATACAATACCATTTGAATACAACGGTATTCGAATGGAAAGGGGACACTCGATTAGAATAGACCAGACTTAGTCGTTTCTGCTGAAAACCTAAATAATGTGATTAGGGCAAATATTGATACATATAATTGATGTACAATTAGCCGAGCACAGCTAAAGAAAACAATAACCATTAACGGTGACTGTAACCGCATTCAGATGAGTTTCTAGCCCCACTTCCTTGTTATGTTTTCGGGGTTGTGTGCATACTCAATGTGAATGTTAATACACTTACCTTAAGTGGTAAGTGTATGTCATAATAATTGATGTGATAGTTGTAATATAATGATGTTATGAATGAATGCTTGTCGGTGCGTGAACGATCTTAGGATATTGGACGTATCGTCAGGGAAGGCAATGTGTATGCCCAGTATGATATATGTATATATGAAAGTATGAAATGGAATGTGTTTAGAAAGAAGAGACCAAAGTAGGCGTATGAACGGTACATAGTAAGTAAGGATGGCAAATGCCTCTAAACTATTGTTGGACCTAGACTCGATATGTGATAGCGTAAATAAGGACTGTGAACCTTATTAGCATTCCTTATACGGATATTATATAATTGAGTGCGTGTTCCTTCTATGGAGTACCTTCTATGGACAATATATATGGTTCCTTATATGGATCAGGTATAAGGTTCTTTCTATGGAGTACCTTTTATGGACAATATATATGGTTCCTTTGATGGATCAGGTATAGGGCTTCTTCTATGGATAATATGTAGTGGTCATTCTATGGAAAGTATATAGGGTCCCTTCTATGGGTAACGTTTAAGGATCCTTCTATGGTTAATATCTAGGGATCCTTCTATGGATAGTTTATATAAATCCTTCTATGGATGATACAAGGTGTTACTTCTATGGATAATAGTAATTGTTCTTCTAATAGATATTATGCAATGGTCCTCTTACGGATAATTATAAAGTGTCAACAATGAAATTCGGTTTATGTATGAATATGTATCTTCGGATATGTGTAAGTGAATGTATGAGAATGTATTGTATGTTTCATGATTAACTAGAACTCACTCAGCGTAGCTGACTTTTAGTATGCATACAGGTAAATATGTTTAACTGAGCTAGCACGAGGATGTCACATGGCACGGGTTGAACGACCGGCATATGAAGATGAAAGAAATGATGTTTAAAATATGATGTTATATGTTATGTTTAAAAGACAAGTTTGAATGTTTTTGTAACGAATGATTGAAGTTAATGTTTCCGCGAAAGTTTTAATTAACTCTGATTTGTAAAACTGTATTTATGAGTAAATCCGACATGAAAGGTAGGGCACCAGGCTCAGGCCCTTACAATAGGTTTGGCTTAATGTGTGATGGCATGTAATTACATGTAGTATGTATTTCGCAGGTACTGCTTTCCATCTTTAACCCGAATGACCAGTTGGTGCCAAGAGTTGCTAATATATACATGATTGACATGTTCAAATACGAAGTTACTACTTGTAACCGGATACGTAGGAATGCAGTTGGTTGATATTCAAAAGAATAATAGGTTTGTGTGTTAGATGGAATAACAATTTATTATTATTGAGCATCTTTTATATAAAATTTGCATGTGCGTCCGTATTTATATGATTATATAACTATTTGTATGTGTGTATCACACACATTGTATATATAAATAGTAGATTTTTTGCAAAACAAATTCCCAAATTGCAACCAAAAGCCGTCGCAAAAGATGCAACGGTGATCGGAAGATTTGCGACCGCAGCAGGGTTCGGAAGACATGTGACCGCAACTGAGGTAAGAAGATTTGCGACCAAAGCAAGGGTAGTAAGATTTAAAACAGACGGTTGGTCGCAAATGTAAAAGCGGTTGCAAAATGGTTGCAATAGAGAAATTGCGACCATCGTTTTTCTCACAACAGTTTTGGTTTTGGTTGCAAAACAGTCGGCAATTGTGATCATTTTGCGACTGAAAACGTGGTCACAGATGCTTAGTTTTCTAGTAGCGTTGGGCTAGTGTCCCCACTCATAAAGTTAAGGTTCTCGAAGATGCCAAGGTAAACGTGAAATCTTTTTTGTTGTTCGACAAAAAAGAATTAGAGATGAACAACATTGAAATCTTCTCGAATAAAAAGAAACATACTAATTAATAATTAGTTGTTACGTGGAAAATACATGATCAAATAACTAGCAAAAATATATGTCGATTTTTTTGAAAGTTTTAGTTAATAGGCAACGAAATATTTTCAATAATATTAGACATCTTTTAAAATATTACATTGATTCTATCATGGCCTGTAATTCTTCAAAAATCCCATCTCATAATTTGTTTCCCTATCTCTCTCTAACCATGTGCATAATTAGGGGTGTTCTTCGGGTTTTAGGTTTTTCGGGTCGGATTCTTCGGGCTACAAAGTTTTAAAAATCTTAACCTGAAACTCAACCCGAATCTCTCACGGGTTTTTCGGGTTAGGGTTTTTCGGGTTAGGGTTTTTCGGGTTTCGAGTATACGAGAAAACAAAACAAAAAACAAAAAAATTAAAAAAACTACAATGCTAAATTTAAAACAACATATTATTCTTTGCTTGTAAGCAAATAATCAAACAATAAACCAACATAATTTGATAAAACAATCAAAAAGAAAAGTAAAACTAAATCGAACCATAATTGTCTTCAATCGGGTGTGATTAGGTTTTCGATTACGATTGCTATTAGTAATAAACAGAAAACATAAATCAACATTTAACAATCGATTTTTAATAGTTGTAATGACAACAATCGATTAGGACCAGATTTTGATAATGTTAGTGGCTAAAACTTAGCATATTATACCTAAAAATATATTTAATTCCAAAACTAAAAATTTATTCGGGTTATTCGGGTGGACTCGAAACTTATAAATCAAACCCGAGAACCAACCCGATTTATTTCGGTTCTGGTTCGGGTCGGCTTAGTTCTGGTTCGGGTTTTTCGGTTCGGCTTAGTTCGGGTTCGATTACATGTTTTTTCGGGTTGGGTTTCGGGTAAAAGTGACAGCCCTATGCATAACATAGCTAGCTGTTAAAGTAATAATAAATTTTAATTTTTAAAAAGTACGAATTATTTAAGGATATAAAAAGTCAAGTCAAAACCTTTAGGACTTTTATTTGTGCCGTTTCGAACTCGAATCAGGAACGGAAGGAGGTATAAAATGTATTATTTTGTGGGCTGATCATTCATTCGAAAATGATGTTTTCTACACTCGATTTGTCAGGTTTCTGTAACAAACAAATCCCACTTATATGATAGCCTTCATTGTTCCAACTCTTACGTCCCCTTAACCAACTGAGCTACACGGTGCGAACATGATAAAAGTAAATAATAAAAGTAAATAATAAATAAATCATAACTCAAAATTAATAAAAAAAAGGAAAAGGGAAAAACACAAAAATGTTTCTAACGTCTTTCTTGTTCTCATAAAAAAAAAACAATTGTAAGTGAAAAAAAGTCGTGTATTTTTGTTTATTATTGTGTTTTTTGTTTATTTTCGTCATTGATTTTATCTTTTTTCCTTGTCATTGTGCGTCTTTTTTTCTTTATATTGTTCAACATTGTTCTATATTTTGTTCGATATTGTGTTATATTTTGCGATTTATTGTGTATTTTTTTTAGTTTTAATTGTGTCTTTTATTCATTTTCGTCATTGTGTCTTTGATTTCGGCTTTGTGTCTTTTCGTCAATTTTTTTTTATTTTTGAACGGGAATGATGCGGAAACGTTTTAGGTTTTTAATTTTTTTTGTTTTTTTATTTATATTTTGAATTATAATTTTTTTATTATTGTTTTGAATTTATTTTTAAGGGTTTTTGGCCACAAATCATTGTGTCCAGTTGTATTATTTGTTTTTTTGTTATTTGTATCTTGTTATCAGAAAGAATGCGAATCCAGTAACAGTTCACCTGGTAATTAAGCTATTTGTGTGCGAGAACTTTCATAACTAGGATAATTATTTTTTCCAGCGTGTATGGATTCAGTAGCTAGAAGTAAAGGAAAGGAGGCATGTAAATGGTATCGTCAACGTTCATTGCAGCTTAAGTTATAACCATTCAGTGGATCATGCCAACCAATATGATGTTTTATTATGTGGTTAACGATTGTTGATAAAATAGCCGGAGTAAAAAAGATATGAGCCGTCCATGTTTTAAATTTCAATTTAGATTCCAGAATATATATATTCATTGATCTATATAAGTAACGCAAAATACCTTAATAATTTAATCGCAATCTCAGGTCATCCATGATGAAATTCTCAACCAAAATTCTCTTTAGAAGCTAGGATGCTATTTTGCTCAATTAGGTTATATGGTACTGTGTTTCTCATACGCTATCATGACGCACAACTTCCCTACTGAAAGGCAAAGGCTCCTTTTTAAACTTGAAAATAAGACCTTTGTTACGAAGATTCCCCATATTGATTCCAGCAGCTGGTCGAGTTGCTCTTCGTTTCAGGAATTTTGCAAATAATATAGATCAAAGTTTGACAAGTTTATGGAGGGGTATTCAAGAACTGCTATTTACCCGATGAAAGATGCATTACCACGTGCGCAAATTTTCCCAATTGTTGGTAAACATGTTCTGGAAGGGTATAAAAACTTCAAGAGGTTTGATGTGGTCGAGGACTATTCAGATCATCTTTTTGCCGCTCTACCGGAGGTACCGCATTGTCATTGGATTTTAAGCTTAATTGGAATAGTAATAATATATTTTCTGTTGATCACTGTGATACACATATGTTTTAGAGAGGAAAATTTGTAAAAGATACTATAGTCGATCATCACATTAATTTCTTACGAGATGGTTTGCTTGGTATGTATGTCAACTCATCAGGATTAGCAAATGTGTTGTATCTTTGAACGTGTTCTTTTATGTTGGTACAAAACAATGTTTGTGAGAACTTTCACATCAAGGAAAGATTTGTTAAGAGTTGTAATCATTGACCAAAGAACACTCCTTGTCCGTATCATGATGGGGTCAAGTTATTCTACAAAGGGGGTAAAAAATGAGGAGGGTGAGAAGGATTATCACCCATTGGATCAAATCTCAAACAAAATCAATGATTAAAAAAGGGGCGGTGACAATTTTGTAATATTAGAGACAATCAAGGGCAAAATCTTAAATCTCATAATCAGAATACAAACCGTTTTTTCAATCGTCTTCTTCACTTCTCTTCTACCATTACTCTTCATATTTTCCTCTAAACATAAACCCTTCCATCTCCATTCAGCTATTGAAATCTCAAATAAGCTCCATGGAGAATCAATGACGTCATCTCCGCCAGCGGCAATCGTATCTCCGACTGAACCACCGTCATCAGATGCGCCACGTCATACTTCGTTACTTGAAGAACAACATATATTGATACTAAAAAGAAAATGGCAACAAGCAAAAACGTTCTGAAGAAGAGAAAAACAACTTCGAACGACGATAGATTTTAGGTTTTAATATTCGTTGTTTCTAATGTGTCTTATTGTGTCATATTAGATTATTTGTGTAAGAGTTTGTTGAAATTATTGTGCCATTGTGCGGTTACACAATTGTGTTATTGTGTCATATTAGATTATTTGTATGAGAGTTTGTTGAAATTATTCTGAAATTGTGCGGTTAAACTGTTGTGTTATTGTGTCATATTAGATTATTTGTGTGAGAGTTTGTTGAAATTATTATGTTGTTTGTGCAGTTAGACTGTTGTGTTATTGTGTCATATTAGATTATTTGTGTGAGAGTTTGTTGAAATTATTGTACCATTGTGCGGTTACACTGTTGTGTAATTGTGTCATATTAGATTATTTTTGTGAGAGTTTGTTGAGATTATTGTGTGGTTACACTGTTGTGTTATTGTGTCATATTAGATTATTTGTGTGAGAGTTTGTTGAAATTATTGTGCCAATGTGAGGTTAGGCTTTTGTGTTATTGTGTCATATTAGATCTTATGTGTGAGAGTTTGTTGACATTATTGTGCCGTTTGTGCGGTTAGGCTGTTGTGTAATTATGTCATATAAGATCATTTGTGTCAGACTTTGTAGACTTTATTGTGCCGTTTGTGCAGTTAGATTGTTGTGTAATTGTGTCAATTAGATCATTTGTGTGAGAGTTTTTAGACATTATTGTGTCGTTTGTGCAGTTAGACTGTTGTGTAAATGTGTCATATTAGATCATTTGTGTGATAGTTTGTAGACATTATTGTGCCGTTTGTGTAGTTAGACTGTTGTGTAATTGTGTCATATTAGATCATTTATGTGAGAGTCTGTAGACATTTATGTGCCGTTTGTGCGGTTAGACTGTTGTGTAAATGTGTCATATTAGATTATTTATGTGAGAGTTTGTTGACATTATTGTACGTGTTGCTTTTCCGGTTATACTGTTGTGTAATTGTGTCATATAAGATCATTTGTGTGAGAGTTTGTAGACATTATTATGTCATTGTGCAGTTCGGCTGTTGTGTAATTGTGTCATATAAGATCATTCGTGTGAGAGTTTGTAGACATTATTGTGCCATTTGTGCAGTTAGACTGTTGTGTAATTGTGTCATATTAGATCATTTGTGTGAGAGTTTGTAGACATTATTGTGCCGTTGATGCAATTAGACTGGTGTGTAATTGTGTCATATTAGATCATTTGCGTGAGAGTTTGTAGACATTAGTGTGCCGTTTGTGTGGTTAGACTGTTGTCTATTGTGTCATATTAGATTATTTGGGTGAGAAGGATTATCACCAATTATATCAAATATCAAACAAAATAAATGGTTAAAAAAGGGGCGGTGGAAATTTTGTCATATTAGAGACAATCAAGGTCAAAATCTTAAATCTCATAATTAGAATACAAACCATTCTTTCAATCGTCTTATTCACTTCTGTACTACCATTACTCTTCATATTTCCTCTAAACACAAACCCTTCCATCTCCATTCTGCTATTGGAATCTCAAATAAGCTCCATCGCGAATCAATAGCGTCATCTCCGTTAGTGGCAACCGTATCTCCGACTGAACCACCGTCATCAGAGGCGTCATTTCAGATTTCGTTACTTGAAGAACAACCAATTGATACTAAAAAGAAAAAGGCAACAAGCAAAAACGTTCCGAAGAAGCGAAAAGCAACTTCAAACGACGGTACATTTTAGGTTTTATTTTTAATTGTGTCTAACGTGTCTTATTGTGTCATATTAGATTATTTGTGTAAGAGTTTTTTGAAATTACTGTGCCATTGTGCGGTTACACTGTTGTGTTATTGTGTCATATTAGATTATTTGTATGAGAGTTTGTTGAAATTATTGTGACATTGTGCGGTTAGACTGTTGTGTTTATGTGTCATATTAGATTATTTGTGTGAGAGTTTGTTGAAATTATTCGGCCGTTTGCGCGGTTAGACTCTTGTGTTATTGTGTCATATTAGATTATTTGTGTGAGAGTTTATTGAAATTATTGTGCCAATGTGCGGTTAGGCTGTTGTGTAATTGTGTCATATTAGATCATTTGTGTGAGAGTTTGTTGACATTATTGTGCCGTTTGTGCGGTTAGGCAGTTGTGTAATTGTGTCATATAAGATCATTTTTGTGACAGTTTGTAGACATTATTGTGCTGTTTGTGCAGTTAGACTGTTGTGTACTTGTGTCATATTAGATCATTTGTGTGAGAGTTTGTAGACATTATTGTGCCGTTTGTGCAGTTAGAGTGTTGTGTAATTGTGTCATATTAGATCATTTGTGTGAGAGTTTGTAGACATTATTGTGCCGTTTGTGCAGTTAGACTGTTGTGTAATTGTGTTATATCAGATCATTTATGTGAGAATTTGTAGACATTGTTGTGCCGTTTGTGTGGTTAGACTGTTGTGTAATTGTGTCATATTAGACTATTTGTGCGAGAGTATGTTGACATTATTGTGTCGTTTTTGTGGTTAGACTGTTGTGTAATTGTGTCATATAAGATCATTTGTGTGAGAGTTTGTAGACATTATTATGTCATTGCGCAGTTAGGCTATTGTGTAATTGTGTCATATAAGATCATTTGTGTGAGAGTTTATAGACATTATTATGCCGTTTGTGCAGTTAGGCTGTTGTGTAATTGTGTCAGTTACCTGTTTTGCTTTTCTTGTATGTGATGATTTGATTATTCCCATTCAAGTTTTTTGTAACAAAAAAGTACCAAAGTCACACAAAGAGAAAGAACCAACAGGTGATAACAAGAAGAAAGGAGAAGTTCAAAGTAAGAGAGATCTGGAAAACAAAAGGAGGAAGTTCGTAGCAGCTGTTGTTCCAACAAAGAAACAAGAACCAAAATACTTCCATTTTACACATCAGAAGTTAAACATGAGGTTTTCACCATCAAACCTTACTGATTTCATTAATAATTTGAACGATAATTAGAGAAAAGTAGTAATTGAGATGTGGTTTGGAGAAACATTGTCAATTAATACACACACAGTCCCTACTGCTTTTGCTTATTGGCTCCTTGAAAACTATGATCAGTAACAAACTTGGTATTTGATGGAGTACTTCGTTTCAGTATAACGAATACGTTGATCAATGAAGTTTTGGAATACCAAATGGTGGCATGAAGGTACAAACAAGGAGAAAACCAAACAAAAAGGATCCTGTTGTAAAAGAATGGAGGAGTCAATTTGATGATAGCATACTGAGCAAGATATTTGTAAGCTATTTCAGTGATAAAATGAAGAACAGAAAAGACTCTGGAAGGATGTTCAAGCTTAACTTCTTGGTTATGTTTTTCACTGTGATGGGGAGACAATGATGAGCAATACTGTCAATCAATGGTTTTTAACATCGGTAATGAAAAACACTAACATAAGAAGCTTGAGTTGGTGTGACTACATTATAGAATGTCTCAAAGAAACATGAAAAGGATTGACTGGTGATGTTGACGCATTTTACAATGGCCCAATTTTGTTACTCGGGGTAAAATAATCAATGTATATATATATCTATATATTACACAATGGAAGTTACATAGTATTCTGATTAGTGTTTTTTTTATTGTTAACAGATTATATATATATATATCTATCCGCGACAGAAACTTTCCGCTAAGAGGAAATGGGTTAAAGATTCTAAAATACTTGAAAAGATTGACTTCACTACATTAGTGGAGTTTGGGGAAAACTATTTTATAAACAAAGGTTGAAGAAATGAATAAGTCATTAAAAGTTGTTATAAAAAAACACAATCAAAGTGACATCCAAGCTAATATTCGAGGTATTTAACTTAACCTGTTATGTCTTATTATATTTTATTTCATTCACTATAGTGTAACATGATTTATTTAATTATATTTACAACTAACATCATTGTACAAATGCGATTTGTATTAGAAAAAGAGTCAGATGAAGATAAATCTGATGAAGATGACACAATGGAAACAAATGAAGATGAGTTAGATGAAGATGACACAATGGAAACATAGTCTGGAAAATATAACACAATGGAAACAGAGTCTAGGAAATATAACACAATGGAAACAAAGTCTGGTAAAGATGAATCCCTGGAGACAGAGGAGGTATGATAATTAATCATATTTACATTTTCTTTATATATTCATTTGTTTAAATTTGTAATTAATAAAAAAATTGTCTTTGTTTTTATAGATTTTGGCTAATATGTTAAAGAAAGAGCTCAAACAATTTGATGAACATGGGAAGAAAATTGAGTTTTTGTTACCAAAGGGAATTAATCATTTTCCACAAGATACACTAATCAGACAGCAAAAAGACGAATGGGAATTTTTGGTAAAGAAGTTTCACAAAAGCGACCAAGATGAAGGTATGTAAGCTAACGTGGGTGTGAAAAACGGAAATGCTATAGACAGTACACCATTTGAAGTTAGTGGATTACAAATGTTGGAGTTTGATCAGATGGAACAACAAGTCATTTCATTAACTAAAAAGAGAAACCTCGTTAACTCTTTAGAGCCCCCAAGTTTTGACTTGAATTTATCTCAACCAACACCACCAACTCCAGAATCAAAGGTGGGAGTAACAAAAAACACAATGAATAATGAAGCTGGAAAAGAAAGGGGTGCACAACCCATGGTTGAAGAAGGGCGAGAAAAGAATAAGAACCATGTGGATGAGGTCAAAAAATCGTCTAAAGGTATATATGTATTGTGTCATAAATTCTATTGTGTCATAATATACTCATTGTGTGGATTTCAGAAAGCATGAATTTTGAAGCTGGAAAGAATAAAAATGAAGACATCGCTGCTGAGAAAACAATGTCGATATCAAAAATGTATATCATGTCAAAAGAAAATGTTGTAGCACATATTGTTGAAGAAGGGGAAACATAGAAAAAAAATGTGGATAAAGTTAAACAATCGGGTCAAGGTACATACGTATATATTGTGTCATAAAGTATGTTATGTCATATTCTACTGTGTTATATTTTGATTGTGTCATATATTAACTTGTTGATGGCATGATGAGTTTTGAAGCTGGAAAGAAAAAGAAGGATGGCATGGTTAAAGAAGGGGAAACGAAGAAAAAGAAAAATGTGGATGAGGTTAAACAATCGGGTCAAGGTACGCATGTATATATTGTGTCATAAAGTCTGTTGTGTCAAAATCTATTGTGTTATATTTTGATTGTGTCATATTTTAACTAGATAAATGCATGATGAGTTTTGAAGCTGGAAAGAAAAAGAAGGAAGGCATGATAGAAGAGGGGGAAACACCGAAAAATAAAAATGTGGATGAGGTTAAAAAATCGGGTCAAGGTACGTATGCATATAATGTGTCATAAAGTATGTTGTGTCATAATCTATTGTATTATATTTTGATTGTGTCATATTTTAATTAGATGAAGGCATGATGAGTTTTGAAGCTGGAAAGAAAAAGAAGGAAGACATGGTTGAAGAAGGGGAAACAGAGAAAAAGAAAAATGTGGATGAGGTTAAACAATCGAGTCAAGGTACGTACGTATATATTGTGTCATAAAGTCTGTTATGTCATAATCTATTGTGTTATATTTTGATTGTGTCATATTTTAACTAGATGAAGGTGTTGGACAAGCTGTTGATGTTGATAAAACAATAAAGAAATTACCAATCCTTCAAATAGAAGCAAATGACTACATCACACCAGTTAAAAATGTTATTATTTCTGAACCAATTTCAAGTGTAAAAGCGCAACAGAATGAGGAACATGGGCAACAAAAGAATGATGAACAGGGCCAAAAATACCTACAAGAAATAGGAATTTAGCTGAAGCTCTGTGTTCTCCTTTCGTTCGAAGACAAGTTGTAATGACAGACAAAAAGTCACAATCTGAGAATAATGTTTCATCCTACTTATTTACAGGGACTGAA
Organism: Bidens hawaiensis; assembly: GCF_021521415.1. Taxonomy (NCBI): domain Eukaryota; kingdom Viridiplantae; phylum Streptophyta; class Magnoliopsida; order Asterales; family Asteraceae; genus Bidens; species Bidens hawaiensis. Next base: position 1,395 of record NW_027502749.1, on the reverse strand, counting down.
GACATTTGGTACAACACCTTTTAAATTTTATTAAAAAAGTTAACACAATGATCTTTGCTTAGTTACTTTATTAATTGCTATCCGTTTTTCAAGGATTTTATATTCTTGATTAAAGATGTTATATCATTGCCAAGATTTGAAATGGAAAGCTTGATTCCAGGAGTTAAATTACATGCTGATGTTATAAATGTGTGGTCACATATTTTGAACGATGGAGAGAAGACAAGGGGAAAGAAATTTGTGCATCGTCTGTTTTTTGATATCCCAATGATTGTAAGTACATTGTGTCATTGCGTCTTTTTGGGTCGTATTATATCCTTTGTGTAATATTTACACATTTTTCATTATCTAATACGATTGTATACAGTTTGACTTTGATGCAGATGAGAGGAACATATCTGATCAGTTCAAGCGTAAAATGACTGAACTTTTAAAGAAAGAAAAAAATGGAAACTATTGAAGACATTGATATTGTATATATATGTACCAATTATTCAGGAACACTACTTTTATGTCATCTGCTTCAACCTAAAAGACACAAGGATTGTTCTCATTGACCACATTGCATCAAAGTTAAACTTTAAAGAGAAATACAATGGCTACGAAAAAAACAGTAAGTATACAAAATCGACCATATATCACACCTATTTTCTTTTTTGTTTTCAGAAAACACAAACTATTATTTTTGTTTTTTTTTTTCCAGAAACAAGCTTTTGAAGCTTACCTTGATCATATATAACATCCGAAGGCAATCCTAATGAGAACTACAAAAATAGAAGAATTACAAATTCCCTGGAAAAAGTTTAACCAACTATATCGATTGTGGTATTTTTTTAATGAGGCATATGGAGACCTATAAGGGTGAGGAAGCCAAGGATTGGGCGTGTGGATTTTTGATGGTGGAAACCAAAAAGCAGGAGGCGCAAATCATAGATTTACGGAGGAAGTATGCCGCTAAGATCGCTTTGCATGACATAAACGAGAACATACACTTTGTTACAGAAATGGTGAAACTTTATATGACAAAATTAGCAGCGGACCGAAAGAAGCTACAAAGTTAGACAAAAAAGAGAATAATAAAAGGTTGGCTAAAGAAGTGGATTGAAGAAAAGGTGAATGCATGGTTGGTTATGGGTATGTGTTCTGTTTTGTTTTCTTTTTCTTCTTTTTAAACATGAATGGTTTATGACATGATTTGGAATGTATTTTGGTTCATCTCGAATATTATATGAAACATGCATTGTATGATCGTATTTGTCAATATTAATATCACTATGTTTATGGCTCAATGACCATGCAAAAAGCTGAAGTATAAAAGCTAAAACTATGACACAATGAGAATTAGACACAATCATCATTATTACACAATAAAACTTCTGAACTGGTTGTTGCCTT
>NW_027502748.1:0-57205 GCF_021521415.1 Bidens hawaiensis | reverse complement strand
ATAATAAGAAAAGATATTACCGGGTTGCCTCCCGGGAAGCGTTAAGTTTATTTGAATAGTCTTCAGCCGGACTCGCTCCCAAACCTCAATCAGGAGGCTTCTCCTTTATCCTCTTCCATCGACGCTCCTCGACACTCTCGTTTTACAACTGGTCGGGAAAAAACCAATTGTACAACTCTCGTGGGCATGACCATATGAATTAAACTCGGCCCACTAACTCGTGAATTCCCAAAACATGATCCCTAAAGTGAAACGGGAGTAACAAACTCTTCTGCACACCATGATCTCTGAGCCTAGATATCCTCCTTATTCTTTTAGCCAACTTTTTAAACCTAAACACGTGCCAAATGTAGATTGAGTACGGTCATGTTTTTTTTTCACATTCAAAGTGAAATGATGGAAAGACTCATTCACCAACCACCTCATGGCTCTCCTCACAAGGCTCATTCTTGATCCCCGCACTTGGCTCGTTATACAATAGATCCTCAAGCAACTTCAAATCGCCAAGTGGGTAAAACTCTCCTTCATCTGTCATGGTGAAATCCATCAACTCTTCACCAAACTCATCCTTAAATTCTTCCTCCCAAGAGGGAATATACTCCTCTACTCTCTGTTCCTCCATTCCAGTATCTTCAACCTCACTCAGGGTTTCAAACAAAGGTGGATTCAAAGATGGAATATATTCCAAATCCTTTCTAATGGCGAACAATACATCGTCCATTATTGATTCAATTCTGGGGTTGGCTCTAATATATTTCCCGATAAGTCTTTGTACCCTAAGAAGTTCCCCATTTGATCATATGCAAATCTGTATGGAGGAGGCTTTGCAAGAAGTGATTTCCATGGAGCTTTCCGTGCCTCGGTTTCTATCCTCCTTCGCTCATAATCATCATGTACCCAGTGATCTCCGCCACACACTTTACACCATGGCGTTTCAACGTGTCGTCCAAACATATTTCTTGTAAAGAACACTCAAAAGAAAAGGATCACGGGCACCAGATAAACATAGAATAAAATACTTAAAATAAAATTAAACTAAAACTAAACTAATTAAAATAACTAATCTAATCTAAATATACGAAAATACAATAGGTAAATCCTAACTCGGGTCGTTCTCAATACGCCTCAAACCATGTCCCCTGGTAGCGGCTCCAAAAACTTGTTGTGTGTTTAATGAATGCCCTTTTTAAATAACTCACAACTAAGCTTTAAATTTATAAAATGAAAATCCTAACGAATCTACACACAACCGGCAATTGTACCGATCACTAATAGTATAGACCTAAGGAAGTCCGAGTATCGAACACAAGGACACGAGAAAACGTACTTAATACTTAATCCTAACCAAGACTCACCTAAGAATAATATATTTTAAATTATTTTTAATTATTAACTACTTGACCTAACTTAATTTAACTAAATTAATTAACTAAACTTAACAATACTAGACGAAACTTTGAGAATGAGACTTATCAATGGAGAAAACGTCTACCTAGGTAAGAATCCTATTGAAGGTAAAATAAGCTAATGGATTGTAGAATCTCACGACACCGGTTCTTAAGGATGACACAACTAAGGTTCACTCAAGAAATCCAGATCACCTATCGGTCTCACTAACAAACCCTAACCTACACTTAGTTCATTTTAAGAACAAAATCGGGTAACGAATTGCTACAGTGCTCTAATGTCGACTCTCCTCTCGGTCTCACCGACACACTACCCTAATGGAGACGAATACTACGCAACCAAGGATAGAGGAACACTTTAGTTTAACTTAAACTAGGTCAACTAATCGCTCACAAACCCAAAACCCGACAAGAACCGAACCCGCTCTCGCGCGATCCTAATCCTAACAAGTAAAAGCTATGAGACGACCCAACTTCCTATCACCTCTTGGTCTCTAAGAAGGTGCCTACCCGCTGATTTTAACTAATTATTGTACCCACTTAAACCCTATGGTTGTACACCCCGCAAACAATCTCTAAACACAAAGTAAAGAGTTCAAACAAGATAAAATTAACCAAAACCGATTCAATCAATCAAAGAAAGAGGTAATTGAGTATAATTAATCAAAACACAGCCACTAAACATAACCTAATTCAATATTAAACCAAAATTTTCATTAACAATTCAAGTCATGATCATCAACTATCCAATTTACTCACTAAAACCTAACAATAATCATCTAAAATAGGTAGAACTAACTACTTTAGCCTAACATTAACATTTGACCGGAGCTAATAACTAAGTTAAACATCATAAACATCAATATAAACATAAGTAAACTCATTCAAGATTCAATAATAATCAAACGCAAGTCAATTTTCAAGTTACATGCAAAACAATCCAAAGTAAAGATCAAATCAACTAGTTAAGAAACTTGAACAAAAGAACAAAGTTTATGGATGATTACTTCATGATTATGGCTGAGTTTATGGTTGATGAACGTCCCTAGCTGCTCTACCTAACCTTCCTTGATGTAAATCACCTTCTCCTAGCCGCCACTTCAGCGGCCACAAAGTTTTTTTTTCTTTTCTTTTCCCTTGCTGAATTTCTGATCGGACTGGTCTTAGGTAGTTAGGGTTTTTATTTTTTTTAAATAACTTTATATAATATGCATGAAAGGCTTTGAACTTGTGGAATTTGTCGGGCCTTGAGTTGTAGTGTTCAAACTTGATCAAAAAGGCCCCTAGAGTCTTCAAACTTGCCACTTTTCTTCATTAAAACTCATAACCTACATTTAATTATCAATCTTTGTAAATTTAAGCAAAAACAAGCTATAACTCTTAATAATTAAACTAAAAAGCAATTAAAACATGATAAAACGATAAAAAAATTAAGTGTGTTTTACAACACATCAGGCTGTGTGCATACTCGACGTTATTTGTTAATACGCCAATCCTAAATGATAAGTGTATGCTATATGTGTTATGTGTTATAGATATGAATGATTTCTTGTCGGTACGTGAACGATCTTCGAATATTGAGCGTACTACCACGTTATAAATAAAGATATGAATGTTGTATGTATGGGTAATTTATGAACATTATGAATGAATGCTTGTCGGGGCATGAACGATCTTCGGATATTGCACGTACCGACAAGGAGGATGGTTGTTAAGTGAATAAAGTAAAGAACGCCTAGGGTTTTCTTATGCTACGATGTAATTTCTCATTTAGGAATGGTAAATGAGTTCTACGTCTGACATAGTAAAATAGGATGGCAAATCCCTCTAACTTCCATTGGACATAGACTTGGCATGTGATGATGTAGTTAAGGGTTGAGGGCCTTATACGTGTTATAGATGATAGATGAGAACGTAGTTAAGGACTGTGGGCCTTACACGTACTTCAGATAAGAGCCAGCATAGGAAAGGACTACGGACCTCATATGTGTTGTAATTGTATTGTGGTAGCATAGGGGAGGACTGCGGACCTCGGACGTGCTATGAACTAGGTTGCAACATAGGGAAGGAATGCGGACCTTGTACGTGTTGTGAATGTAGGATGGTATAGGGAAGGACTGCGAACCTTTTATGTGCCATGAATGGTGAACATAGGTAAGGACTGCGGACCTTTTTCGTGTTCACAACCTTGAGTATAGGTGTAGACGGCGGCCTATGAACATACTCTCTGTGGACTGAGGTGAGTATTGGTATATATGTAGGTATTTATGACAGAAAGGTAACTAGATATGTATGGTTAGGTATCATTGGATATATAAGTATGTATGATATGTGTATGTATTGTATGTTGCCTGATTAACTAGGACTCACTCAGCGTAGCTGACTTTTAGTATGCACGCAGGTGAGTAGAATGAGGCAGCTCGCTTGAGGGGAACACGTGGCAATTGAATAAGAGGCTGGCATCTGAGGAATCAAGACGTTATATGTTTAATTACTCAGTTTTGAAAAGACAAGGTGATTGTTTAAGACAAGTTGTGGATTGTTATGAAATGTTTTATGAAAGTTTTTTATATTCCGCGAATGTTTTAATTAACTCTGATGATTATAACTATGTCGATGAGTAAATCCAACGTCCAAATGTGAGCCACCGGTATCGGAGCCTTATAAGTTGGTATTAGAGCAAAGTTCGAGAGATTTAAGCATCCTACATGCTTAGACTCGAACAGAGAATGGGGTTTAAGTAAGAAGATACCAGTTCAAGAATGCCATGTGTCACTCAAGCAAGCTCAATAAAGATAAAGTGTAAATATTAATGTTATCTTGATTGCTGAAGAAGGGATATGGATAGGATTTCTTGATTTTTTAATTGACTAACTGTTTAAGATTAGAATCAGCACAAATAGACTCATAAGAGGAAGTGTATATGACACGGAAAGTAACGTGATCAGCTAATCACAGCTGGCCACTTTTATTACCTGTTAGCCTTACTATCCTTGTACTAAATAGTTCCTTGAGTGATGACGTTTGTGTTTCCCTTTTAGAATACGATGGCTGAACTGGAGGAATTGTGAGAGATGGAGGTCGCACTTGACGTCGTGGCAGGCCTCATCTTGCCCGACCACCTTCAGTTGAGACAACTTCTAACACCGGAGATGAAAGAAGCGCAGCTGGGAGAAAACTGAACAACAACGAAGGGGTTCAACTGGATCCCGTAATTCAAGCAGCTATTGTTCAAACTGTAGCCAGTGTTGTGAAGAACCTGACTCCTGAAGGGACTGCTCAAAGCCGTGAAAAAATTGCTGAAGGGGCGGGTGGTGATGGTAGGAAAGATGAGGAAGGATAGAGGGAGGCCTCGAGTGGGGTTAAGTCTGCACAATTCAATGACAGGAAAAGAGGCCGAGGTGGGTGCAACTATAAGTCCTTCAAAGGATGTGACCCGCCAAAGCAAACTAGTTTGGAAGACGCAATCGCTACCCTTCAATGGATAACCACCATGGATAACATTATCCGCATTAGTGAATGCCGTCTTGATAAAGCTGTGGGTTATGCTACTCAATCATTCGGTGACGAAGCAATGTACTGGTGGGAGACGGTTGAACAGAGGAAAGGTCAGGAGGAGATTAGGGCAATGAAGTGGGAGGATCTAAAAGAGTTGGTGATGAAGAGGTTATGTGCTGATGCTGAAGTTGAAAGGGCGGAGATCAAATTCCTGAATCTAAAGGCCGGTAAGATGACGTATCGTGAGTATACTACTGAATTCAACCGACTTTCTAGGTTGGTGCCTGATATGGTTGACACTGAGGCTAAGAGGATCAAATGCTATGTGAGAGGATTACCACAAAAGGTTCGCACATTAGTCAGGGCAAATAAACCTTCTACTTTTGACTCTGCTGTCAAACTTGCAGAAGTGGTTTATGATGATCTGGTTATGGACGATGTAGTGGTGGAGGAAAACAAGGAAAAGAAATAGGCTACTCCTGCTAAGCGGTCGGGCGATATGGTAACAACAACTGATGAAAGGAAGAATAAGGTTGGACACAGGGATGCATGTAGAAAGTGTGGGAAAGTGCACCAGGGGGAATGCAAGACGTGAACGGACAAGTGCTATCGGTGTGGAAAGGGTGGGCATTACTCTCGAGAATGCCCTGATCGCCCGAAATGCTTCAAGTGCGGTAAAGCTGACCACATGGCTAGGGATTGCAAAGAAAAAGAGGCAGGAGGTGCGAAAGGGTAAGGACTTAACAAGCTGCAGAGAGGAGCGCTCGACAAAGGAATAATTGCTTACGTAATAGTTTTATTTCGTTTCAAGTACGATTGCCTAAGAACTTTTTTTGTGTTAAGGTTTAAAACTTATGCTTATCTTTGACATGTAATATATTGGGTTTGATTATGAATGATTATTTATGTTATAAATGTCGTTTAGACAATAGTATTAAACGATACGAAAAAAGTCCATTGGAAGGACAAGACGAGACTTGATACATCGAGGGCCTCATGGACAAGCTACCTTGGATAGCTAAAGCACATGAACACCGCTCGGTGACTACAAGTCAGGAGTAAGAAGGATAACCCAGAAAGCAAGAACGATCCAATAAAGTGCGTGAATATAGGAAGTGTTCCTTTGCAAGGAATAAGTTAGGTTTCGGGGACGAAACCTCTTTAAGGAGGGAAGACTTGTAACATCCTAATATTTTAAACAATAAATAAAGAAAGTTGCGTCGAGTTGTCGTGTGATAATAATTAATTAATATCAAATAATGAAAGGATCATGGACCCAGGTGAGTTTCTAGCCCCATTTCTATGTTATGTTTTCGGGGCTGGGTGCATACTAGACGTGATTTGTTAATACGCCTATACTAAGTGATAAGTGTATGCTATATGTGTTATGTATGATAGATATGAATGATTTCTTGTCGATACGCGAACGATATTTGGATATTGCGCGTACTCCCAGGTTATAAATAAAGATATGAATGTTGTATGTATGGATAATGTATGAACGTTATGAATGAATGTTTGCCAAGGCATGAATGATCTTCGGATATTGCACGTACCGACAAGGAGGATGGTTGTTAAGTGAATAAAGTAAAGAACGCCTAGGGTGTTCTTATGCTATGATGTAATTGTTGTATATGCAAAGTAAGCGTATGCAGGTACAGGAATGGTAAATGAGTTCTACGTCTGACATACTAAGTTAGGATGGAAAATCCCTTTAACTTCCATTGGACATAGATTTGGCATGTGATGGCGTAGTCAAGGGATGTGGGCCTTATACGTGTTATAGATGATAAATGAGAGCGTAGTTAAGGACTGTGGTCCTTATACGTACTTTAGATTGGAGCCAGCATAGGAAAGGACTGCGGACCTTATACGTGCTGTAATTGTATTGTGGTAGCATAGGGGAGGACCGCGGACCTCGGACGTGCTATGAACTAGGTTGCAACATGGGGAAGGATTGCAGACCTTGTACGTGTTATGAATGTAGTATGGTATAGGGAAGGACTCCGGACCTTGTACGTGCCATGAATGGTGAACATTAGTAAGGACTGCGGACCTTTTTCGTGTTCACAACCTTGAGTATAGGTATAGACGGCGGACTATGAACATACTCTCGGTGGACTGAGGTAAGTATTTGTATGTATGTAGGTATTTATGACATAAAGGTAACTGGATATGTATGGTTAGGTATCATTGGATATATAAGTATGTATGATATGTGTATGTATTGTATGTTGCCTGATTAACAAGGACTCACTCAGCGTAGCTGACTTTTAGTATGCACGCAGGTGAGTAGAATGAGGCAGCTCGCTTGATGGGAACACGTGGAAGTTGAATAAGAGGCTGGCATCTGAGGACTCAAGACGCTTTATGTTTAATTACTTAGTTTTGAAAAGACAAGATGATTGTTTAAGACAAGTTGTGGATTGTTATGAAATGTTTTATGAAAGTTTTTTATATTCTGTGAATGTTTTAATTAACTTTGATGATTAGAACTATGTCAATGAGTAAATCCAACGTCCAAATGTGAGGCACTGGTATCGGGGCCTTACAAGTAGGCTTATCATTGTCATATTTTAGTAGATCTTTAGGAGTTTTTTTTGGTCCATCATGTACTTGTTCTATAATTGTCATATCATATTGTACTTCACTAATATTGAGATATATGAGATGTAGAGAATATAATGAGAAATCTTGTTGTCTTCAATCACTTATAAGGATTCTGCACCTTCACGTTGATTCTAGATATCAATCTATGTCTTGTTAACGTCAAGGACACGTTCCTTCATGTGGTATCAGATATTTGGTGCTCAATATCGAAAGAAAATACAAGACTACTCGTTTCACGTCAAAAATCGATATCTTTCTTAATTCCAAAATCTCATAGATTGTTCGTTATTGTTTATAGATCAAGTCTGGAGAGTTTCGTTGGATTTCGAGTTCGTTTACTTGCTTAATCGTCAAAATTCGTATAAAAAACACAAAAATTGGCCTATTCCAAATTCAAAATCCGATTGCACCAAAATGTTCGTTTTGATATTGGGAAGTCTTCAAGGAAATTTCATGTGATTTCGAGCTCGTTTGATAGGTCAAATCGAAAAACGTTAAAAAAGTTTTTAGCTGGTTGGACTTATACGGACCTAAGGACTTATACGGAGTATAAATGGCTAGTTGGAGTTATACGCCCACGGACTTATACGCCCTAAAAACTTATGCGCTCGAACTTATATGCCAAAAACTAATACGTTGGGAACACAATAATTTGAAGTTTTTCAAAATGGAAGTTTCGAGTTTATTTAATGTTGAAGATGCATTGAGAAGAAACATAAGGCAAGTTTTGAAGAAAGAGTTTGTTGATTTTGAGATGATGAATGGAGAATCGTTTGATCGCTTAATCAAAAGATATTGTAAGCTTGTGAGCAAAATGAAACATATCGGAGTTGAGAGACGTAAGTTCGAATACATTTACAGGTTGGCCGATACACTCGTTGACACTTCACCTGAAGTTTGGGGTATATTTATTATGTCAATACAATTAAAACCTAACACGTACAATCTTTCTCAATTCATAGAGAAGATAGAGGATGATGAAATGTCTTTCCGAAAGAATAGTAAAGTTGAGGATAAAGCCGAGGAAGCTCAATCTTGTGAAAAATGTGAACTACTTTATAAAGAATGTTTAGAAAAAGATTTGGAGTACAAAAAGTTAAAATCTCACACTAACTCTTTACAAAATGAGCTTGAACGTGTTAAGGACGCTTATGATAAACTTCAAAAAAGCGAAAAGGCACTTTGGGAAATGATTAAACAAAATGAGAAACCCATAAATAGATACATTGACGAAAATGTTGCACTTAAACTAGAACTACAAACTGTTAAGATTGAGACTGAAAGAGTTTATTTGAAGCTTAACAGTTACAAAGAGGCATCTTTTGTCCTGGACTATATTCTTCCTAAACCGATTGGTAAAGATGAGGTAACAGGGGATGTTGTTTATGGATATAATGATCATGGTGTGGGGGTATAAGCATGAGAATGATAATGCGTTTTTGGGAAACCAAAAAAATTTAGTTAATAAGGTTGAATTCAAACATGGTACGACATCTGAGAGCGAGAAAGAAATCCAGTATCGAAATCAAGTCAATAAGGATTTCGTTGTTCAAAAGGACAAACGTAAACAAACAGAGAAATCTTCTAGGCATAAGAATAGTCTTAAGTTTGCTTACATTCCAAAATCATATGTTGTTACATCTAAAGGCAACCAAGATGTTCTTAAAACATAAAAAAATTTTCAAAATTCAAAATCTAAAAATACGAGCTCAAACGTCAAATCAAATGTAAGGCCCCTGTCCCGGTGCCCTACTTTGGACGTTGGATTTACTCATAACCACGGTTCTAAATATCCGAGTTAATTAAAATTTTCGCGGAATATAAAAACTTTCATTAAACATCTCATAACTTTTCATAGAATTGTCTTAAACAATATCTTTTGTCTAACATATAAAAATATCATTCATAAATACATCATGACTCTCCATATGCCAGCTTCTTTTTCTTCCGCCATGTGCCCTTCTCAAGCTAGCTGCCTCATTCTACTCACGTGCGTGCATACTAAAAGTTAGCTACGCTGAGTGAGTTCTAGTTAATCAGACAATCATACAATACATTCACATACTTACATATATACGCATCCGAAGATACATATTACATACTTAGCATGTTACCTTTCTCTCATTCGTACATGCATACTTTCATTCTTTCTTTCTTTCATACTCTCATACATTCATTCATACCATCACATTTTCATACTTTCATAATACATAAATAACTTTCTTTACCATCACAGATATTAGTAGGCTCTGATCCCTTTCTTCTCTATCTCAGATATTGTTAGGGTCGGGTCCCTCCCTTCTCTATCTCAGATATTATTAGGGTATGGTCCCTTCTATCTTAGATATTATTAGGTTCTGGTCCCTTCTTTCCATAAAAACTATGCATACACTACTTTACACGTACATTCTATTATATACTTTCATATGTATACTTACTCATTCATATATCATCCATGCATCTTATGTAAGATACACCTTTCCTGGCGATACGTGCAATATCCGAAGACCGTTCACGTATCATCAATCATACACTCATAACATAAATATAACTATCACATCTATCATTAGGACATACACTTACCACTTAAGGTAAGTGTATTAACATTCACATTGAGTATGCACACAGCCCCGAAAACATAACGAATGGGGCTAGAAACTCACCAGAGTCCTGTGACGTTCACCGTTAATGGTTATCCTTTCTTTAGCGGTGCACAGCTAACTGTTTAATAAACACAATATTAAATACCATTCTACACAATCTTAATTGTTTTCTTAATTAATCTTAAGCGTCAAAGTCGGTTTTACTTCATTGGTTGCTAACCGATTAGTTAATTATTATTCGTTAACCTTTAAAGTATCTTTCATTAATTAACAAAGTCCAGGGGCTTCTATGTAATTAAACCATTTTATTCTAAGTCCATGGACCTTTCTCTCATTCCTTCAAAGTCTAATTCGTTATCCAGTACTGTAACGAATGGGGGTTCATTTGTTGCTTCTGTCTTTCATAACGAATGGACTCATTCGTTACTTTATAACGAATTGACCTTCATAACAAATTGGCCTTTATAATGAATTGGCATTTATAACGAATTGACCCTTTCATTTGGTCTATATAATGAATGGACTTTATAACGAATGGGGTTCATTTGTCTCTTACTAAATGAACGGCCTTAACGAATGATCATAACGAATGAGAGCTCATTCGTTATTCTCTCTTAACAAATTGGCATTAACGAATGAGGGCTCATTCGTTAACTCTCTGTAACGAATTGCTTAACGAATTCGTTACACATGCCTTAACGAATTCGTTACATGCTCCTTAACGAATTCGTTTCACGCGCCTAGGGTTAGGTCAGTGTGACAACATTCCTCTATCTTCGGCGCTGGCTTTCCGGCGCCGTCATCGCCGGAAAATCGAGATCTCGCCGGAAAAGCGGGTTCTCACTCGTTTTACGTCGTTTTTCGTCCCGATCGATCTGGATCCGAGCTAGGGTGACCCCTAAGCCCTTCTCTTGATCGGTTTATACCCGAGTCAATCCAAATCTCGTGACTTTAATGGTTGATGGTGTCGGTTCGTCATTTCATGACTAGATCTAGCGGTTTTGGATCCATATAAGATCATAACATCATTACCTCGGATTGATGCTCAGTTTCTTCTTGTTATTTTGGCTAGAGAAAGAAAGAGAGAGAGAGAAAGAGACAGAGAGAGAGAGAGAGAGAGAGCTTAAGTGTGTGTTTTGGATGGTATATGTAATGGATGAGAATAAATGAATTAATGGATAATTATGGTATATATACCATGGGTCATGGGCTTAAGCCCATGGTCTTTCTTCCTTTCTTCCTTATTAACCCTAGTCCATTACCCATATTTATTTAACCCAATACAAGCCCATCTCATAATAACTAATATTATTATATATAAACCGCAACAGGAAAAGGGATGTTACATCAAGTATTCCAAAGGACCCTTTGAAGCAAACTTTCAAAAGAAAAGATGATACCGTTAAAAATGTTTTGGGGAAATCAAAAGTTGTTGAGATTGTTGATTTGGTGGAAAAAGGTTTGAAAGTTTGAAATTTTATGTGAAAAGATCAAAATCAAAGTTATATCATTGGATCATTAAGAAAATGGACTCATCCAATCAAGTTGGTGTTGAAAAATAGTCATGTTCTGAAAGTTCGGATAACAATGTCATATCAGTCAAATCTGAAAGTTCAGAAAATTCAACGGTTTTACATATCAATTCAGGAAGCTCCGAGGGGAGTCTGTTGAAGATGACTTAATGATCAAAGTTTTGAGACTCTAGTCTAAGCAATATCCGAGGGGGAGTCTGTTGAATTGACGTGCGTGAATATATATAAAATTAAGTAAAAATTCCACACAAATCGGGTTTTAAAATAGTTTTCATCTACAACTAAACCACAAACGAAAGGAAAGTATACATATCGTTTGTAATCAAGTGTCGGTAAGAACCAAGTATCAATCCATGGACACAGAAACTTTCTAGTACTAAATCTTTGTAAATGACCAACCGAACAAGTAAATCTTAAGTTGAATATTCGCTCTTGAATCCACCATGGACGTTAAACGATGAAGTTCGTTGAAATTATTTTTGGGGGCTTTGAAATTATGTGATGATTAGGAGAAAAGTATATGGATTGATGTTTGGGTTGATGACTCGTTTGTAGATCCAACATTAATTTCATGTTTATTTGCTTTTACTGAATGCCCTGTCATCTACAGAAATCATTCACTGGATTTCTGGAGATCTGCTGAATTGGTTGAAGATGTCAATGGAAAGAGAATAGAAGCAACTATGGCAAGACAAGAAACACATATAACTGAGAGGATGATAAGAAGATGTCTACGGTTGAATGATGATAACCATTATCATATAAACTTCAATACAGCACACCTGATGAGAATATTTGAAGAGACAATGGGTTATCAGGGAACTGTACATGATGGACAATTTCAAAAGGGGATGTTTCCAATGATGTATAGAATCCTCATTCATCATGTGATATAGGGGTTTGCTCCAAGAAAAGTGTCATGGACTTTGATGAGTCATGACTTAGCAAATGCCACTGTTGGGATTATGTATGACCTACCCTTCAACTTTTCAAAGATGATATTTGATGGACTAGTAGCAAACCTGAAGAAGGTAGAGAAAGACAGATTTTTACAATATCCAAGGTTCTTGCAGATAATCTTTAACAGAGAATTAAGAGATTTACCCACTATGGGAATTACACACCTACTGCAGAACCCTGATACATACAACAGAATTAAGAATCCTGGAGTTGCAAATAGATTCAATTCTGAAGTTCCATTTGAGATCTTGCCATGGTTGTTGAACCATGACTTGAATGTGATGCTAGTGCCTGAGTTAAGCTTAGAGGAGGAAGGAGGAGATGATGTTGATAGTGATGATGATGGTTCTAATGATGAAGATGATAATATTGATGGAGATGAAGGAGGAGCTGGAGTGGCTATGAATGTTGATGCACCTGATCAGGGGGGCAACTTGAAGATCAAGAACAAACTATTCCAACACCACCACAATCACCATTAAACATTGACCAACCTATTTTTCCATCACCACCACAAACTCCACCACCTCAAACCACTCAATCCCCACCACAAACTCTAACCATAAGCCAACCTGAAACATCAATACATGTATCTCCAACACCACAAACACCACCAACATCCAGCCCTACACACTCAGATCCATTCATCCCAAGCCCACATCATACACAATCACCACAACAATCCATTTTCCAAACTCACACCACAACCCATGAACAAACTGAATATGAACCATTTTCTACCTCACAACCTACAACACCACCAACTGACATTGATCTGTTAACCTTATTAAAAGAGAATGTTGAACTGAAGAGAAGGAATCAGGAGGTAACAGTAGAGAATGTGATGTTGATTGAGAAGTTGGTACAAGCAAAATTGAGAATTCAAGCCCTGGAGCAGGAGGTTGAGAAGACCTCAGCTGCCCCAAAACAGGGGGAGAATGAAATAATGCCAACTGACTCTTGTGTGAATGTTGAGACTGTAACTGGAACAGGTGTAGAGACTGTAGACAGTTTGAAACTGATCTTAAATACTTATGATGATGGTGAGGAAGATAGTGAGGAGAGAAGAATTGAAGATGATGAGTATGAAGGTGACAAATCAGATGTGGAAGAACAAGATTATGACTTTAATGATGAAATAATGCATGTTGAATGGAGTGAAGAGATTGATGAAGGGACAGGGGATGAGATTGAAAAGACAGATGTTTAGGAGAATGTAGCTGCTACTGACTTAGCTACTGATGTTTTCAATGCTACTGATATAGCTACTGATGTCTTAACTGACATAGCTATTGATGTCTTGACTGATGTACAGACAGAAGTAGAGACTGAAGTAATGATTGATGAAAATGCTGCTACTGAGGAACTTATACACACTGAACCAAAAACTGATCAACAAGCAAGTTCCAAGATAGTAGAGCATGATCCAAAACTGGAAGTACTTGAGAAAGAAATAGATGACTTTGTACAGTCTGAAGATGAAGAGGATGAGAGAAGAAGAATTGAGAAAGGTAAAACAAAAGTTTGTGAAGAAGAGCCTATTAAGGCATATCCAGAGAAAGATGTGTTGTTTATAGATGATGAAATTGCTGCTACTGCTGCCTTAAGAGAACAAGAGAATATTCTAAGGGAGACAAGGGACAGGGAGATATTGGCTCAAACACTGACTCCAGAAGAAATGGCAGAGCAAGAAAATTTGATCAATCAAGCCAATCTTGCTAAAGAAATTTTTTTGAAGAAGTGGTTGATCAAGAAGCAATTGAAACACTGATTATGATGAACAGAACTGAGGAAGCTAACAATTCCTTGGCTATGGTGATTAGTATGTTTCAACCACATAGCCAACCTGAAAAGGAATCTGAAAAGGCATGTGAATCTGAAGAAATTCCACAAAAGGAACCTGAAAGGCCAACTGGTGAATCTGTTGAAGAAATGATAGCTAATATCACCAGAATCAGGATGGAAAGAGCCAAAATATTTGAACAAGTGTATACAAGAAAGAGAAAATTTGATGAACAGATAAGGAATGATGAGAGGAAAACAAAGAGGGGGGGAAATGGGATAAAAAGAACAAATGCAATGTTGAAACTCCTGATGATGATGGTGATAATGACACTAGTCCAATCAGGGCAATTCCACTGTAAACCTTGCAACCAGGTGAAAAGGTTCAAGGTGTCCCTAATGTGCCTGCTCAAACTGAATCAAACCCAGAGCATCCACCCTCTGATGAACCCAATATTGATGCTATGAATAATCTAACTGAAGAGGAGGATGAGTCTGAGGAGTCTGATGAGGATGATAATCCTGATGATAATCAAAGAAAAGGTGTTAAAGCTACCAATGTTGAATCTCCACAAGTTGAACTAACCAATGAGCAGAGAGCTAACATTGAGTTGAGTATGAGGGAAGCCAAAAGGAAAAATCCTTTGGTTGTAAAGCTGAGAAAGCATGGAATAAGTTTTGAAGCTTTGGCTGATCTTGATGATGATCAGTTGCAAAAGAGACTTGATAAGGAGAGGGATGGTTTCAAGAAAAGAATGAAACAAAAGAACAGAGACTTCCAGAAATACAGAGAATATCTCAGAAGGCATAATTATTCAGAGAAAGATCTGTCTCACTTCACAGTTGACCAACTCCAAGACCTTTACAACAGTGAAAGAGAAAAGGTGATTGAAAAATGTGTGAAAGAAAATGAGAAGATTGAGAAATTGGAAACTTTAAAGGAGAAATTTGGAGGTATGTGTGGATACTTGCTTGAGAAAGGGTTAAAGCCTGAGATGGTTGAGAGCCTATCTAGAGAATCAGTGTTGGATCAGTACAATAAATTGAAAAAAAAAAGAAAAATTGAAGAGGGTCCAAACTGAAAGCTCTACCAAACATGCTGAAACATGTGTTGAACCTCCAATAAAGAGAAGAAATATAATGACTCTGAGGGAGAAACAGAAGATGCAAAGTGAAAAGGAAATATCCAAGGAAGATCATGTTGTTGAAATACCTACTCCACAAGAAGTGGATCCTGAATCTGAATATAAACCTTGTATACCTTGGGAAAATGAAGAGATGATCAACATTCTAAGGAATATAATGATTACTCAAAGAGGAATGGATGAAGCCTCTTTCAAAGCTTTGGAAAATGAGGATTTGAAATATCTCTTCCATATCCAAAAAGCTGAATGGGAGAAAGCTCTAAAAGAAGGTGAGAATCCTAGATACTTTGCAGATGGAAGTTTTGTACCTGCTGGTTTGTCAAGAACTCCTAGAATGGAGAAAATGTTGCTAGCTCTTAGAGAAGCAGGAGCAAATGTTGTTGAGCTTGCCAATCTTCCAACTGAAATGGTAGAAGCAGTCTACATCAAATTCTTCAATTGGGGACCTAAAAAACCCAAGAAGTTTATTCCTTTCAGACCACCAATTTCAAGAAGATATCCACAAGGTGGAATAGGTCAAAGTGGAAGAGGTGAAGGTGGAAGAGGAGAATCAAGTAGATCTGCACAACAAAGAACATCAAGACCACAGTCAGATGTGGATCTTCCTAGAGAAATCTACTATGATTCTGTGTGTGAATGCATAAGAGTGATTATGGAAAGTAGACAACTAAGAGATATAGTTGTGAGAAGTGATTTCTATGAATACACCCAAGAACAATTAGAAAGAATGAAAACACTCACTTTGTATGATTATAGAAACAGAAACAGAGTGGCTGGAAGACAAATGAATGATCTTTCTAAACTCTTAAGTGAAGAAGCCGACAGAGGATTCAGATTTATGAAAGTAAAGAGAAACTGGAGGACTTCCCAACTTCACAGATCAAAGAGAACTGCAAAGTTAAGAAGGATGGACATAGCTGAAACAAACTACAAGATGAATGTCAGAGACAAGCATCCACTGTCAAACATGAACACATGCATAAGTCTTGAGAGAAGAATGATGCGCCCCAACTACACAGTCCAAAGAAATGGCATCATTACTGAAGTTGAATACAAAGAAAAAGATGACCATTACTTGCTGAGAAATTCTGATGGAAAAATACTGGGGATTATCAAGAAGGATGAAGACTTGAATTGCTTACATGATGAAGACTTAATGGATATTAGGGACTGGGTCATACCAGAAGGTCATACTCATTACCGAGCCCTTGATATTTTCAGAATGAGAGCTGCATTAGTGATAACAAACAGAAGGTAAGCCGCATACAGTGCATGGAAAAGACAAAATTCCTAGACTAGGCTTTTACTTTGTAATGTCTTATGACAGCTTTTTGATTATGTAATTTGTTTATGATAATTGATTATGTAATTTGACTTTTAATTTGATGTGTATTTTTGACTAAACGTAAGTAACCTTAGAAATGTTTTGGGTCAGCTGAGGTGTTCCAATCTAGGGGGAGATTGTTGAGTCAAGATTTGACACAAAACTGATCAGATGGAAAATTGGAATCTTCTCAACCTCCTCAGAATTCGCTAAGTTTGGATCCGGGCACACCTTAGACCTCCGAGCAAGGTTTTACTTGGCTGGGCACGATATTTTGTCTATCGGGCAGGGTTATCTTCTCTAAGTCTTCTTTAGTAAATATCCGAGCAGGGTTTGCTAATTAGTGCATTACCGGGTATGGTTCACTAGTATATGCAAGTCCGGGCAAGGATCACTTTATCAAGCAGGTTTGTTCTTCATTGCCAAGTAAAGTTCACTTACGAGTAAGCTTTAGGCTAACCAAACTCAAGAAACCAAGTATTTGGAGATCGGGCAAGGTATTCATTAATAAAGATGTTCCGGGTATGCCTGGTGTTTAATGAAATATCACAAGTATCATCGGGCAGGATTCAACTCTAGCAAGGTAACGTTCCTCCATGCACACTTTGCTGATAAGCTTATTCCAGGCAAGGAGTTGATAGGACCATTGAAGAACAAGGTTGCTCATAAGGGTTTGTCAGGAAAAGTCTGATAAAGCCAAGAAGATTGAAGTCTACCCGGTGAGTATTTTACTTGGTAAAATACTCTTCAAGTAAAGTCTACCCGGAAACTGATCCCGAGCACACTTCTATGTTACCAAGTCCTGAAGGATGGCAGAGCATACTCGGAAAGACAAGATTGATGCAAAGCCTACCCGGAAGACTTGTTTTACACTCAGATTATTTCTGAATATGTAATTTGAATATGTTGTTGGGTTTTATACAAGATTATCAAAGTTCAAGTTAACCATATTTAACATGAAAACGCAACGGAAGCTTAGATTTTAAAACTTGTTATGAACATACCATTATGTTAAAACTAAAACCCAAAGAACAAGGATCAATATTACAAGAACAATATGCTTACAAAATGTAAATGGTACCTTCTTATACCTTATAAGAAGATGTAGATGGATGAAGAAGATGATGTCTTCAAATGGCAAGGTTGCAAAGGAGAAACCCTCAAGCTTTGAATACCCCAAGCTTTGAATCAACAACACCAATTGATGCTAGGATTTGAACACTTTAATCAAGCTCACAAAAACCCCAAAATTGGCCAAAGTGGCCGTGAGTTTTAGAGGGAGAAAGAGAGGATGTTTTTGATTACTTGAAATTCAAAATGAGACAAGAACCAAAATGCATGTCTTGTGAATGGTTATTAATAAAAGGTGGTCAACACAAAAGGACAAAAGTTTGGATGGGACCAAACCCTCCACCCACATGGGGTGGCCGGTTTTGTTTTTTTTTTTTTTTTTTTTTTTTTTTTTTTGTGTTTTGTTTTAACCATTTAAAACACCTCCATTTATTTTATAAAACTCACTTTTATAAAATTGTACATACATTTATGTAATTATTTAACCAATTAAATAATTTATTTATATAAACAAATTATCCAGATAATTTATTTAAATCCTCAAGTGTGTTTGTTTAGAAAACCAATTTTCTAAACACGTAGTGTTCGGTATTCGTTTAAATGATCAAATCACTAAAAGAATACATTTGGTGTTGTCTAGCTTGTTATTGGGTATGACCCGACTTGGATCAAACACAGTTAGCCACATTAGTTTAAGTATGTGTCTCGGGCATACGTAATTCCAACAATCTCCCACTTGCACGAGATACATAGAAAATTAATGCAAGTGGTGAATACCGCCTAACAACAGTTCACCACCCCTAATGTGTTTGACGAAGTGCCATTCAATAACATCATCCCTTCAAGTCCCTTACTTGATATGATTTAGGTGAATCTATCATTATATCCCTTTGTTACTAGATGTCATATTGGATCTAAGAGACATAGGCGATCATTCTCTTTACAATTCAACTTTATCAGGCCTTAGACATCTAAACTCTCAACACATAAGAGGAACAAAATCCATCTTGACTGTATACGCCTCTCACTATCACTTTCATACTCCACCTGAGCTCATCCTTATGTACCATCTTTTACGAATAGCGAAGGGGAGAGTCAAAGTGTAATACTCGGTGAAAATCAAGACCCAATATACATCTCAGGTCTAAGGATAATATGAAATTCTCCTTTACTCAAGATTACTAATGATCAAGTCAATCGACTCCATGTAGTAATATTGAGAGCGGGTCAGTCCAATATTTGTATCCCACAAATATCTATGAACTTTGGCAGCAAACCTATGCTCCATATTCATTCCTTATGAATATCCACCAATCCTAGTTCATAATAGTCTTGCTTCATATTTGTTCCCACAAATGTGATCGACTACGGACTTTTAGAATAAGATAACTTATTCATGGATTTAAACATGCAAAATTAGAATTTAACTCAAGATTCCATAATCATATAAAAGAGTTAAATTACAAAAGTCTTTTAAACGTAAATACAAAATAGATCAAATCCAATTACTAGAATATCGAAGTCCTAAGCCACTCGCATGACGCTCATGTTTCGGTCTTTCTAGGAGCTTCGTGAATGGATCCGCAAGATTTTGATCAGTTCCAACTTTGCGAATACATATCTTTCCTTTTTCAACTTCATCCCTTATGTAGTTGAATCTCCGCTCTATGTGCCTTGTCTTTTGGTGCGAACGAGGTTCCTTGATTTGTGCAATCGCACCCTCGTTGTCACAAAAGATTTCTAGGGGGTCTTGAATGGTAGAGACCACCCCTAGATCAGTAATGAATTTCTTCAACCATGCAGCTTCCTGAGCTGCCAATGAAGCGGCGATGTATTCTGATTCTGTAGTGGACAATGCTACCACTTCCTGTTTTGAGCTCTTCCAAGAGACAGCTCCTCCATTAAGAGTGAACACATACCCAGATTGTGATCGAGAATCATCTCGATCAGTTTGGAAGCTCGCATCCGTGTAACCTTTTATAGCGAGTTCCTCCTCACCAGATCCATATATCAGAAACATATCCTTAGTTCTCCTAAGGTATTTCAATATGCTCTTAACAGCCATCCAATGACTGTTTCCTGGATTCTGTTGGTATCTGCTTGTCATGCTCAAAGCGCATGACACATCCGGTCTAGTACATATCATCGCATACATGATGGATCCTATAGCAGAAGCATATGGGATTTGTTTCATCATCTCTTGCTCACCCTTTGAGCTTGGACATTGAGCTGAACTCAATATGGTCCCTTTTTGAATAGGTACAAAACCTTTCTTGGAGTTTTCCATCTTGAACCTTTTCAAGATCTTATCAATGTATGTACTTTGGTTCAAACCTATCAAGCGCCTTGACCTATCCCTATAGATCTTTATTCCCAAAATATAGGCAGCTTCACCAAGATCCTTGATGGAAAATCTACTTCCAAGCCAAGCCTTAACGCTTTCCATGGTTGGAATGTCATTTCCAAATAGTAGAATGTCATCGACATACAATACTAAGAAGGTAATTATACTCCCACTAGCCTTTTTATACACACAAGCCTCATCAGCGTTCTTGATGAATCCAAAATTTTTGATTTCTTCATCAAAACGATGATTCCAAGTTCTAGATGCTTGTTTCAATCCATAGATTGATTTCTTTAACTTGCATACTTTATTAGGATGTTTCGGATCGACAAAACCTTCAGGCTGAACCATATAGACATCTTCCTCAAGATATCCATTTAGGAAAGCGGTCTTGACATCCATTTGCCAGATTTCATAATCATAATGTGCAGCTATGGCAAATAATATCCTAATAGACTTTAGCATTGCCACAGGCGAAAAAGTTTCATCATAATCAACCCCTTGAGTTTGAGTGAAACCTTTAGCTACAAGTCTCGCTTTATAAGTATCCAAGTTTCCATGCATATCAGTTTTTCTTTTGAAAACCCACTTACTTCCAACAGCTTTGGAGTTGAGTGGTGGTTCAACCAATTCCCAAACTTGGTTGTCATACATGGATTGCATCTCAACGTTCATGGCTTCAAGCCATTTGTCACAATCATTCTTGGACATTGCATCACGGTATGTGGTTGGTTCATCCGAATCTACCACGTAGCAACCTTCTACAAAAAATCCATACCTTTCAGGTGGATTGCTAACTCTACCAGATCTGCGAACGTTTTGTGTGTTTTGATCAACCACTTGATCACTTTCAACAACCTCTTGTTGAGTGCTAGTATCAACCAATTGTGTATCATCTTGTGAT
The DNA here is from genome assembly GCF_021521415.1 of Bidens hawaiensis. Taxonomy (NCBI): domain Eukaryota; kingdom Viridiplantae; phylum Streptophyta; class Magnoliopsida; order Asterales; family Asteraceae; genus Bidens; species Bidens hawaiensis. The sequence continues at coordinate 36,026 of NW_027502748.1, read as the reverse complement.
TCTTGATCCTCATCAAATTTCACTGTTCTACTATTAGTTCCTTCCTCAAGGAACTTAGTTTCCAAGAACTTACCCTTTCGAGCAATAATAACATTTTGCTCACTAGGGTCGTAAAAGTAATATCCTATATCATCTTTAGGATAACCTATAAAGATACATTTAGTGGATCGGACTTCTAATTTGTTTGGGGTGTATTGCTTTACATAAGCTTCACAACCCCAAACTTTTAAGAATGATAGCGATGGAGCCTTTCCATGCCATATTTCAAAAGGTGTCTTCTCCACTTTCTTGGTTGGAGCCATATTCAATATGCGAACAGCGGAAAGTAAAGCATAGCCCCAAAATGATAGAGGTAAAGTGCTTCTAGCCATCATCGATCGAACCATATCTAATAGGGTACGATTTCTCCTTTCAGACACACCATTATGTTGTGGTGTTCCAGGTGGAGTAAGTTGTGAAATAATTCCACAACTCTTAAGATGATCTTGAAAAACACCACTTAGGTATTCACCTCCTCTATCACTACGAAGTACTTTGATTGTGGTCTTGAGTTGTCTTTCTACTTCAGTTTTGAAGTTTTTGAACATTTCAAAAGCTTCATCTTTGTGTTTCAATAAGTACACATAACCATATCGACTATAATCGTCAATAAAGGTAATGAAGTATCTTTCACCATTCCTAGTCATTGGTCTAAAAGGACCACATACATCCGAATGTATGATACCCAATAATTCTTTTGACCTTTCAAAAGTTTTATTAAAGGGTTGCTTTGTCATTTTGCCTTGTAAACAAGATTCACATACATCAAATGAATCATACTCATTTGTTTCTAGAATACCACTCTTGCGAAGAGTTTGCATGCGATTCTTGCTTATATGTCCAAGGCGACAATGCCAAAGATAGGAATCACCCAAGTCCTTCTTGAGTTTCTTGGTGCTGACATTGTACATTGAACTACTATGTGACATACCACTTTGATCTATTTCATATATACCATTCATGGGTATAGCTTTAAAATAAAATATGCCATTCATCAAAACATGAATATCATAATCAATAAACTTAAGATCAAAGCCACATTGTTTTAAAAGGGACACGGAAATAATGTTTCTCCTTAACTTAGGAGCATACAAAACATTCTTCAAAATTACTTCCAAACCACTTGGAAGCTTTAACAAGTAGTCTCCTTGGGCTTGGACTTCAACTCTTGCTCCATTGCCCATAAAGAGACTAATGTCCCCTTTGTTGAGTTGTTTACTTCTTTTGAACCCCTGCAACAAATTGCAAATGTGAGTTCCACATCCGGTATCAAGTACCCATGTATTTGAAGAAATAACATTTAGTTCAATATGTATAGTAAAGATAATACCTGAGGTATGCCCCGCATCCCTCTTATCTTTTAACGCATTGAGATAGGTCGGACAATTCCTTTTCCAATGACCTATCTCTCCACACTCAAAGCATGGATCTTGCGCCGCAACCTTTTGCTTCTTTTCCTTCGGTTTGATGGGCGTGATGGCTTTCCTCTTTCCCTTTCCTTGGACGTGGCCCTTGCCCTTAGCAACACTTGCTTTGGGGTTGGAGTTATGTCCCCTTTTTCCTTCATTGATTGTTAGAACGGGTAAAACCCTTTTACCCATTCCCGCTTCGGCCGTTCTTAGCATTGCGTGAAGCTCACCAATGCTTTTGTCCCACCCATTCATGTTATAATTCATGACAAAGGTTTCAAACCTTTTGGTCAAAGAGTTGAGGATCAAATCCGTAGCCAACTCATTAGACACGGGACAATTCAACCTACGAAGCTTTTCGATGTAGCTTTTCATCTTTAGGACATAAGATGAGACGCTTTGGGTTTCCTCCATACGACATGCATGAAACGCTCGAACCGTTTCGAAACGTTCCGCTCTAGCTTGTTGAAGGAACATTTCCTTCAATTGAGTTATCATGTCGTATGCCCCATGATGCTCGAAATCCTTTTGGATTTCGGGAATCATAGTCCCCAACATGAGGCAAGAGGCTTGCACCGAATCTTTGGTGTACTTGACCCAATTGTTATACGCCTCCTCATCTTCCACGTTAGGCTCATCGGGAATGGGATCGTCTAAGACATATGATATCTCTTCTTGCTTGAGAACTATTCTCAAGTTGCGATACCAATCCATAAAGTTATTATGGTTTAGACGATCCTTTTCAAGGATGGTTCTTAAGGATAGGTTACGGGTGTTATGGGTAGAGGTGTTTGCATTGTTAGCGGCCATCTACAAAATTTAACAAAGTTCTATTTAGTATTATAATCAATTTAATTATTAATACCCTTTTATTCCAGATTTTAAAATAATAATTAAATTCTAGAATCCAACGATAAATCAAATTTCGGTTAGGTGACCTTTATCCCGTTATTTGATTTAACAAGGTAGTCAACCTTGACAATTGCAACCCTTTGCAACTTCTAGAGGTATGGGACCATTCGAAATCCTTATTTCGTGTTGGCATGTTTATCCCATCAACACCATTGGATCTCATGCTTAGGTGACCTTTATCACATGGTTTCCAATTCAAGTCGTCCTACTTGTATAAACATGTAAGATTAACATACAAGTGGTTAGGTGACCTTTATCCCACAAATATGTTAATATTACCCTAAGTATATTAGTTTGCTCAAAATGGTTAGGTGACCTTTATCCCATTTAAAGTTCCCTAATACGTTAAGTGTCATACAAAAGGATGGTGTTAGACTTGTTTCTTTGGTAATTATGAAAAAAGGGATTTTAAATTTTTCAAATATTCTAGTTGAAAAACATTATGCCATATCCTAACATGCATTTAGAAATATGGCGATTTTGAAAACCAATTTTCAAGGTTCTAGTTATAATAAAACCAATTTTATTATAAGTGAGTAATCGCTTAGTTTTAATAAACCCATTTAATTAAACTAATTGACGCGATATTACCAAATATATATTAGAACCCGTTTCATGCTTGTTGTCGTTCCTATGTGACGGTTTGGATATCCTAATATCTATCAACCACACATTACATAAAGTAAAACAAACAACCAAGCATACATATGCAAAATATAGTCATAACCGAGAACCGCTAAGTTTGACCATACTTGTTAGCCGAAACAAGTATAGGTCATAAGTCACACCTAAGGGACAAAACATGACACAAGGATGGAATGTTGACTCCCACTTGACCTTGCATCCAAATGCTTCAAGTATCCTTTCCAAGTTGTTGTGTTCTTGTTGGGCTTGTTAATGGGCTCCAAACTTCCAAAAGTCTTCTTGGGCCCAAGAGTGAAATTTATGGGCCTAATGGGCTTGAATCCCATGATGGGCCGGTGAGGCCCAACAAGCCCAAAATTTCGGTCCAAGGCCCAAATCCACCAATTCTTGCATCTTCAATTTTTACAAAATGTATCCTAATACATATTTTTCTAAAAAAAAGAAAATGCAACTAATCTATTTATTACAAACCAACTTATGAATAAATAAATTACACAAGCCTAAGATTATGAATTATTACAACCATATTAAATAATAAACATAATCAACATACACAAACAACAATCAACACATCCAAGGTCTAGGTTTCGGTTATGACACATCCAAACATACCAAATGTTCTAAGCATGCAACCTAAGCAACCAATGCCCAAAATCACCAAATAAAATCGCCCCCCCCCCCCCCCCCAAGAGGCTACGGCCCAAATTTTTTTATTATTTTTCTTTATTTTATTTTCAACATCCAAATGTTAATAATGGTTTCCTAAGATCTTTCCATGCATGTCAAGATCTTACAAATCCATGAGGGGTAAAATCCACCAAAATTTCGGACCCCTTTTTCACCCATGAAAAACCCGAAATCTATGAACATGTAAGAAGCATAAGTCCTTGTAACCGGCTCTTGATGCCATTGTTGGGTTTTATACAAGATTATCAAAGTTCAAGTTAACCATATTTAACATGAAAACGCAACGGAAGCTTAGATTTTAAAACTTGTTATGAACATACCATTATGTTAAAACTAAAACCCAAAGAACAAGGATCAATATTACAAGAACAATATGCTTACAAAATGTAAATGGTACCTTCTTATACCTTATAAGAAGATGTAGATGGATGAAGAAGATGATGTCTTCAAATGGCAAGGTTGCAAAGGAGAAACCCTCAAGCTTTGAATACCCCAAGCTTTGAATCAACAACACCAATTGATGCTAGGATTTGAACACTTTAATCAAGCTCACAAAAAACCCCAAAATTGGCCAAAGTGGCCGTGAGTTTTAGAGGGAGAAAGAGAGGATGTTTTTGATTACTTGAAATTCAAAATGAGACAAGAACCAAAATGCATGTCTTGTGAATGGTTATTAATAAAAGGTGGTCAACACAAAAGGACAAAAGTTTGGATGGGACCAAACCCTCCACCCACATGGGGTGGCCGGTTTTGTTTTTTTTTTTTTTTTTTTTTTTTTTTTTTTTTGTGTTTTGTTTTAACCATTTAAAACACCTCCATTTATTTTATAAAACTCACTTTTATAAAATTGTACATACATTTATGTAATTATTTAACCAATTAAATAATTTATTTATATAAACAAATTATCCAGATAATTTATTTAAATCCTCAAGTGTGTTTGTTTAGAAAACCAATTTTCTAAACACGTAGTGTTCGGTATTCGTTTAAATGATCAAATCACTAAAAGAATACATTTGGTGTTGTCTAGCTTGTTATTGGGTATGACCCGACTTGGATCAAACACAGTTAGCCACATTAGTTTAAGTATGTGTCTCGGGCATACGTAATTCCAACATATGTATTATCGGATAGGGTTTCTAGAAGGAATGACAGCTGTAAAGGAGGTGTCAGGGCTATAAATAGAATAATTTAGGGCACACTTCCTAACACAAGCAACGGTACACACAACAAGGCAGTCAGACACATTAATTAAGAAAGAATATTGTGTGTGATGGCTGTCCTTGAAGAAACCCTAAATTGATTATCCACTTTGTATGATTAATATTATATGGATGAAAATCTTTTGAGTAAATCTTGTTTGTGTTGATTCCCTTTGAATACTGATTTAGCAACCGTATGTTTGTTATTGATTCCGCCTTTAACAAACGTAATCTTTCTAAATATAGCAACCCGTCATTAACTCTCTTGTCGACACATTTATTTGTGTGAGTTATGGCATGATTTAAGTAAGATCCATCTGAAATCGGGGACCTAACATTTTCCAAAACAACAAAGTCTCATAATCAAAGGAAAGCTAGAATGAACAACATTCTAACCACCTAAGATAACACTAAAGTAGCCAAATCCATGAAATTAATATCAACTTATGAAAATTTAACTAGCAAGTCATCACCAAGTCAAGAATCATAAAAAAACTTATCAATTTTCCAATATTAAGTGTAGGGTTTCATACTCATCAATAATATTATAACCAAGTTAATTATAACTAGTAATTCCTAAATTAGTAATGTAAACATAGAAAAGATGAACAAAAGGTGCATGGTCGTGCACCGATTTTGGTATGTCAAACTTTCACTTTCTGTCGCTCAAGTTGAAGGTTCTAAAAAAGTGCACTGTCATGCACAAAAAGTGCACTACCATGCAGAAAATGTGCACGGTCATGCATTACCATCAGTAGCTAGTGCACTTTCGAAGTTGATATGTCTTGTTCTCGGCATTGGATAGTGCACGGGCTTGTCTCCTTGGAAGTGCAAGGTTGTGCGCTAAAAGTGCATGATGGTGCAGTTTCACTTTGACTTGGTACTAAATGTGCACGGTGGTGAACTAAAAGTGTATGATAGTGCACATTTTCACGGTATCATATGTGCACGAGTTCCAATAAAGGTGCACCATCATACCCATAAAGTGCATGATGGTGAACTTGCTCGGCATGGTCATGCACTTTCTTAGCATGGTCATGCACTTTTGGCATATTCTTGATTTTTGTCTGAAAAGAGCCATCTTTTCGTCGTTTCTTCGTCGGGAGGCGCCCGGACCTGCAAATTCATAAATAACTCAAATAAGTACTAAATACAACGAATTTGCATGGAGTTTTACCAAAATAAGAGGATAACTTGATGCTAAAAGGTGTACACTTTGTGTTACATCATGAAGCATGAACGTCTACTGCTTAGACACCAAGACCAAGCAATATCCAAGGGGTAATTTTTTGGTACATAAAATGTCTATCGCTTTGGTCTTATAGTGGTTAAAACGAACTGAAACTGTTAGATCTACATTGTTAAGGAGCGTATAAGTCATGTTACCACCGTATAAGTCTTATACGCTGGGGAGACTTACACGATCCATAGGTTTTAGTATAAATAGGCTTATCATTGTCATATTTTAGTAGATCTTTAGAGAGTGTTTTTTTTATCCAATTGTACTTGTTCTATAATTGTCATATCATATTGTACTTCATTAATATTGAGATATATGAGAAATAGAGAGTATATAATGAGAAATCTTGTTGTTTTAAATCATATTTAGGGATTCTGCACCTTCACGTTGATTCTATATATCGATCTACATCTTGTTCACGTCACAAACACATTCCTTCAGAGAGATTTGTTGTGGTTTTTTCTTGAAAATGGGAACATATATATATTTTATAGTTGGTGAGTTTGGGTATTTTCTTTTCATGTGTAAAACCTCAAAATGAGGATAATATAATCATATTTGTTGTAGAAAGAATCTTGTGGCCTTTTCTTTTCTTTTATAAACTAAGTGTAAAATGAAAAAGAGAACACATATAGTTTGTGTTTGTTTACTTTTGAAACTGGTATGATCTCGTCCATGAGACTTGAAATGATCTCATCCATGAGAATTGAAAAAACAGAAATATATATTTTGTGATATCGTTGTTGAGAAGATAAAGAGAGTTTTGTGGGGTTTTATTTTAAACTCTCGAACAAGACAGAATGTTCTTGTGATTTAATTTTTCTATTGGAAATGAGTTCATACACGCTCTTAAATATGAAAAGAGGAATTGACATTGGGTAGTCATACTCGGATTGAGGAGTCTCTTAGGATTTAAGAGATTGACAAATCCAAGGGTAAAACCATAAAACTAAAGCCAGTCAATCTTCAGTGAATATGGTTTTGATGAAGTGATCATTCTAGATAGCCTAACTGGTTTAAGGATAATGAACGAAAGTTTAATCGCAACAATTGACAATCGTAAAAGAAACCAAAATGTGCTTGTTGAAAGTGTGACATCTGCCCCGATCCGACCCGACCCAGGTACCCGTTTCCCTTATCCGATCTCTTTCTTTTATGATTTAATATTTATTTATACTTATATTTTACTTTTAATAATAATAATATATTTTCCTTCCCGCCTCTTTCTCTCTCTTTCTTTCCGCCTTCCTTTTCTCTTGTCGCCGTCCCGCCCTCCTGTTTAACCCCTCAGCCTTGTTTCCCTCTTTTTCTCCTAACTCTCCTTGTCCTTTGTTTCTTCCCGCCTAAGGTTGTCTGCGCAGCTCCACGTGCCAGACTCCTTACAAGGAAGCCTGCGTGAAGACCACCTGTTACTGCGATACGCGAGACGAACTGTCCCCGCAGCGCGCTAAGGATTTTAGTTCTTCCCGCGGCGCGCTATGGATACCGTTCTTCTCGCGACGCGCTAAGGAATATAGTTCTTCTCGCGACGCGCTAAGGAATATAGTTCTTCTCGCGACGCGCTAAGGAATATAGTTCTTCTCGCGACGCGCTTAGAATTAAAGTTCTTCCCGCGGCGCGCTTAGAATTAAAGTTCTTCCCGCGGCGCGCTTAGAAATGTAGTTCTTCCCGCGACGCGTTAAGGTTGGTTCTGTCTGCCTTCGCGCTCGCGCACTCCTGACCTTCTGTGTCTGCCTTCGCGCTCAAGCTTTCTCGCGCTATGTCTTGAGTCTTTTCTTCTGTTTAATCCAGCCGTTTATTTTGTGTTGTCTTATCTTCTGTGCTGTTGACCTGACCTATCTTATGTCAGAAAAGCCACTTTTGGCGCAGCATGCGCACCAACCCCATTGGTTGACAGAAAAAGTGACTGACATTATCTTTTGAGATCTGCTTTTCCATGCTTGACCAGTACCTTTATCTGACCCGCCCATGCCTGTTTACTGTTACCTGTCAGCTTTTCCTTTGTCCCCTGCAGCTGCCATATCTTTTGATATCTTTTGCTTTTGGAATCTTTTGCTTTTTGAGATCTTTTCCCCTTTTCTAGGGATTTTGTTCCCTAGGGTTTCCCTATAAATAATAATCTTATTTTTCCTAACACATCACACTCAAACACTTAATTTAACCTCCTCCTTGCTCTCTCTGCCGTCTCCTCTCTCTCTGCCTCCGTCTTCCTCCCTGTTCTGCCCTGCTTTTCCGGTAATATATATTATATATAGTAATTTACTTATTAATTATGCTAACTTATAATCAAGACTTAAAGCCAATCATTAAAACAATAATCTTATTTATAGGTTAACTTGTGCTTGTTTAAAGTTGGTTCTTGCTTTATCTTACACCGCATCGTTTATCAAGTGAGTAATCTCGTACCTAATCCCTTTTATTTTTAACGTTTTGGGATGTTCATGTGTTCATACAAACTTAGAGTCTTAAACTTGTTTATGAACTTTAGTCGCGCAGTATCCCATGTGTTGAGGACGTAGACTTGGCTGTTTATTTGTATGTGTGGATCATTAACCGTCTTGTCGGTCTATTCCGCAGTTCTCATGGTACCATTAGATGAACACGGGAGAACTATCGTTTATGATTTTCTCTTTTGTTTAGACTTGCACAGTCTTTCTTGTTTGTGAGCTCAATTGTGAGCACTGGCAGTCTATGAGTATGAATCTTAGATTTGGTCCCGATCGGATTACACCCTTGTTGAAAACCAGACATACACATGTTGCGCGCAGATTTATTGTTATCTATGTATTGTATTAAACTTGATTTCTCACCAACACGCAAGTGTTTGACGTTTTATTTTAACACATGTTCAGGTTTGCTGTAGCTACATTTGGAGCTTGTGGACACGTAGGACGTTTTTACTTTTGGACCTAGATTAAAATGTATCAAGACAAGTTATTGTTGTTCGAATATTTTGCCTTATAATATATTGAATTATGTTGCTTTATGTTATCTTGTGTTTACGTTGCGCGTGCGCGAATGAATATATTTATTAAATATTGACACCCAAATAGTGTCACGAGTAATGAAACAATATGTGGCGCCCCGATGTATAATCCGCCTTTGGTCGGGGTGTTACAGATTGGTATCAGAGCTCGTTGACTTTAGGATAGGTGGTTAGACGTAACGGCCTAGAATACCTAAGAGTCCCTTCTCGCGCATGAGAGAAATCTCATGTTTGCGCGCTTATTGTTAATTACTCGTTGTTTATAAATATGCTTGCGCAGACGCAGCGTATGGTTTTATGTTTTATTTCGCGATATTTCGATTTTTGCTGAATTTCGATTTTATTGATTTTACTTACATATTCGTTTGTTGGATTTGAAAATCCGAAAAGTCATGGTGATACATGAATAGTTGATTTTCAATTTCCATTTACGATTATGTTCTGAGGTTGGAGACTTGAAAAGTCATGGTGATACATGAATTGTCAACCTCCAATACTCATTTTCATGTATATTTTATATTGAGGATTGAAAAGTCATGGTGATACATGAATCGTCAATCCCCAATACTCGTTTGCTCGTATATTTTAAATTGGGAATTCGGAAAGTCATGGTGATACATGAATTGTCGATTCTTGATTCGAATTTGTTACCTTTATTAAGTCTGCATTTAGGGTCATTTATTTTACTTTAACTTTTGACAGTAACTGACTCCGCGAAACCAAGCTTTTCGAGGTTATACTTTGCGCTAAAACCAAGATATTAACTAAAATTAAAACTTTTATAGAATGCCTCCGCTATCTCGCCGTCATCAGAGGAGAGAAGCCTCGCGCAGACGTTCGCTGCAACGTTCCCAGGAAATGGCCGCCGCAATAGCCCAAGCCTTAAACCAAAACAATACCTCCGGTTACAACATTAAGTCCTTTAACGCGGGTAACCCTCCAAAGTTCACAGGTCTTGAAGGAGCCACCGTGATGCTCCAGTGGCTTGAGAAAATAGAAAACACTTTCCTCCACACCCAATGCCCCTCAGACAGACGAACCCTATATGCCTCCAGTGTCCTGGAAGCAAGGGCGCTTACATGGTGGAATGGAGTAGCTCATGCGCGTGGCGCAGAAGCTGCTTCTAGCATGACATGGGAGGAATTCAAGGAAATTCTGACGCGAGAATTCTGCCCTCCCAACGAAGTTAAGCGCCTGGAGGAAGAATTTTGGAATCTTAAGCAGTACAGTGGCGAAGCGCGCGAGTACGCGACGCGCTTCCATGAACTAAGCTTGCTTGTCCCTCACCTTGTTACCCCTTCCCGCCGAGCCATAGAGAAATTCCTTGGGGGTCTCCCCATGGAAATTCAAGATTCTGTATGGGCCAGAAACCCAGTTACCCTCTCTGACGCCATCGAATTGGCCGCTGTGCTCAGCGACAACCATGTCAGAGCAGGAACCCTGTTCCTGCGGGGAACTGAGAAAACCAAACTCACCAAAACTGTCCCTGAACCCGCAGAAACCAAACCAGAACCCTCAAACCGTAACAACCTCAAGCGCAGGCGCAAAGCCTATGCGCTTACCAGCCCGCCCATTGTCCAGCAACCCACCTACCAACCCCTAGTACACACTCTTAACCCACTGTCAACCTACCCAACTCCCCCTATAGTCCACAACTATGCCCTAACCAATCCCGCACTCCCTGCCCCGCCAACTAAGAAACCTTACACAGGAAACCACCCCTTTTGCCCAACCTGTAGACTCCACCACCCACCTCAAGTCCCATGTCGACTTTGTAACCGATGTGGCCGCGCTGGTCACCTTGCAGAAAACTGTAGAGTCCTTCCCGCCAATCCAATTGCGCCAACACCACCAGTCTACCCGCAGAACCCACAACCAACCAACCAAAACCCACGACCCAGATCGTGCTTCAACTGCGGTGATCCCAGTCATTTCCGGAACGCGTGCCCGGGACTACAAGTTCAGATTACGCAAGCGAACCCAGTTAACCAAATTTCGAACCAAGTGACGCGCGGACGAGCTTTTAACATAACCGCGCACCAAGCGCAAGCGAATAATGACGTAGTTAATGGTACATTTTTGCTTAACGGATTTTATGCTTCTGTACTTTTTGATACTGGCACCGATCGAAGTTTTATTTCTCGCGCGTTTGAGCAGAAGCTTGCGCGACCGCGCAACGATTTAAAAGAAAATTTTTCAGTTGAATTGGCTAATGGCGAAACTGTTTTAATTAACTCCGTGATTAAAGATTGCACGCTTAACCTTAACGAAAACGATTTTCTGATCGACCTCATCCCCATGCCTCTTGGAAGCTTTGATGTTACCATTGGTATGGATTGGCTTTCGCATAATCGCGCCGAAGTTATTTGCGCCAAGAAGTTGATTCGCATTCCTCGAGAAAATGGTGATCTTCATATCTACGGCGAGAAACCCTCCCGCGGTCTTAAACTTATGTCTTGCGCCGAAGCCGAAGGCTCATGCGGAAAAGGTGTATTGCATTCTTAGCCCATGTGGTCAAACCCGATGAAGGAAAGATGAAGCTTCGCGATATCCCCGTTGTGCGTGATTTCCCTGAAGTTTTTCCTGATGATCTTCCTGGTATCCCTCCCGCTCGTGAAGTCGAGTTTCGTATTGATCTTGTCCCTGGTGCTTCCCCCGTAGCTAAATCTCCTTACCGTCTTGCGCCCACTGAGATGCAAGAATTGGCAAGCCAACTTCAAGAGTTGACCGCTAAAGGATTCATTCGCCCTAGCTCTTCGCCCTGGGGTGCTCCGGTGTTGTTCGTTAAAAAGAAAGATGGATCGTTTCGCATGTGTATTGATTACCGCGAGTTGAACAAACTCACCATTAAGAACCGGTATCCCTTACCGCGCATTGACGACCTCTTTGATCAACTCCAAGGTGCCTCTTGTTTCTCCAAGATTGATCTCCGCTCTGGCTATCACCAGTTGCGCATCCGCGATGAAGATGTTCCGAAGACTGCTTTTCGAACTCGTTATGGCCATTTTGAATTCTTGGTCATGTCCTTCGGTTTAACCAACGCACCCGCCGTTTTCATGGATCTAATGAATCGGGTGTGTAGGCCTTTCTTGGATAAATTCGTGATTGTGTTTATCGATGACGTTCTGATTTATTCTAAGACCAAGGCCGAGCATGAGCAACATCTTCGGTTGGTGTTGCAAAAGCTTAGAGCCGAGCAGCTCTTTGCCAAGCTCTCCAAGTGTGAATTTTGGTCGGATGAAGTACAGTTTCTTGGCCATGTTGTTAACAAGATGGGTATCCATGTCGACCCATCCAAGATTGAAGCAATCAAGAACTGGATTACGCCATCCACTCCTACCGAAATCCGTTCCTTCTTGGGCTTAGCTGGTTACTACCGGCGATTTATTTCGAACTTCTCGAAGATCGCTTTGCCTTTAACAGCTCTAACGCACAAAGGTAAACCGTATATTTGGGGCTCGAAGCAAGAAGAAGCCTTTCTGACGCTCAAGCGTTTGTTGTGTGAAGCTCCTGTCCTTGCGTTACCTGAGGGTAATGAGGATTTTGTCGTGTATTGCGATGCATCCAACCAAGGTCTCGGTTGTGTTCTTATGCAACGAGGCAAGGTTATCGCTTACGCATCAAGGCAACTTAAGGTTCATGAAAAGAATTATACGACTCACGATCTCGAACTTGGTGCAGTCGTATTTGCCTTGAAGATCTGGAGACACTACCTTTATGGTACTAAGTGTATCCTCTACACTGACCATAAAAGCCTTCAGCATATCTTTGATCTAAAGGAACTTAACATGAGACAACGCCGATGGAACGAACTCATCAGCGATTACGATTGTGAGATCCGGTATCATCCTGGTAAGGCTAATGTGGTAGCCGATGCGCTCAGCCGAAAACCCTGCCAGCTTAACTGTATCTTGCCGCGCACGCAGCTTCACTTTGCGCCGATTCAGAGCAATCTTGAATCACGCATTCGCGACGCGCAGCGCGCATCCATCAGTAATGGTAACCTTCGCGCCGAGTTAGCGTGTGGCGCGGAAGCGCATTTTGTCCCTAATCTGAGTGGAATTCTCTGCTACCTTAATCGCATCTGGATTCCCTTTGATGAGAATCTTCGCGCTGATATCCTGAGTGAAGCGCATAAATCTCGGTATTCTATTCATCCCGGCGCTGATAAGATGTACAAGGATTTGCGCATTACTTATTGGTGGCCCGGTATGAAAAAGGATATTGCTGCGTTCGTAGCTAAATGCCTGACTTGTTCTAAGGTAAAAGCTGAACACCAACGCCCATCTGGTTTGCTCGAACAACCAGAAATTCCTACGTGGAAATGGGAAGGTATAGCGATGGACTTCATTACCAAGTTACCTTTGACAGCAAGCAAACATGATAGCATTTGGGTAATAGTAGATCGTTTGACTAAGTCTGCTCACTTTCTGCCCATTCGTGAAAACTACCGTGTTGAGCAACTCGCGCAGCTTTATGTCAAGGAAATTGTCTGCCGTCATGGTACTCCTTTGAGCATCATATCCGATCGCGATGGCCGTTTTATATCTCGCTTTTGGAAATCTCTCCAATCTGCGCTAGGAACTCGCTTGGACATGAGTACTGCATATCATCCTCAGACTGACGGACAGTCAGAGCGAACTATTCAAACTCTTGAGGATATGCTCCGATCTTGTGTTCTTGATTTTGGAGGTAATTGGGATTCACACCTGCCTTTGATCGAGTTCTCTTATAATAACAGCTATCATTCCAGTATCGGTATGGCCCCATTTGAAGCACTTTACGGTCGTAAGTGCCGCTCCCCGATTTGTTGGAGCGAAGTGGGAGAAGCTCAAATCACAGGACCCGAACTAGTTCAAGAGACAACCGATAAAATCGCCAAGATCCGTGATCATCTGCTGACTGCCAGAAGCCGACAGAAGAGTTACGCAGATCGCAGGCGAAAGCCTCTCGAATTTCAAGTTGGTGATCTTGTTCTCCTCAAAGTGTCGCCCTGGAGGGGTGTTGTCCGCTTTGGGAAGAAAGGTAAGCTTGCTCCTCGTTATGTTGGGCCATTCAAGATTCTCGCGCGTGTGGGAAAAGTTGCCTACAGACTTGACCTGCCGCCCGCGCTCAGTAATGTGCATCCAACGTTCCATGTATCCAATCTCAAGAAGTGTTTAGCCGACGAGAACCTTCACATTCCACTTGATGAAGTTCAAGTTGATGAATCTATGCATTTCGTTGAGAAGCCTGTTGAGATTATGGATCGCGAGGTTAAGCAAACCAAGAGCAGTCGTATCCCTATCGTGAAAATTCGCTGGGAGTCCAAGCGCGGAGCCGAGTTTACATGGGAAAGGGAAGATCAAATGAAGATCAAGTACCCCCACCTGTTCTCTGCGCAACCTACTTCGAGATAAATTTCGGGACGAAATTTCTTAAAGTAGGGGAGACTGTGACATCTGCCCCGATCCGACCCGACCCAGGTACCCGTTTCCCTTATCCGATCTCTTTCTTTTATGATTTAATATTTATTTATACTTATATTTTACTTTTAATAATAATAATATATTTTCCTTCCCGCCTCTTTCTCTCTCTTTCTTTCCGCCTTCCTTTTCTCTTGTCGCCGTCCCGCCCTCCTGTTTAACCCCTCAGCCTTGTTTCCCTCTTTTTCTCCTAACTCTCCTTGTCCTTTGTTTCTTCCCGCCTAAGGTTGTCTGCGCAGCTCCACGCGCCAGACTCCTTACAAGGAAGCCTGCGTGAAGACCACCTGTTACTGCGATACGCGAGACGAACTGTCCCCGCAGCGCGCTAAGGATTTTAGTTCTTCCCGCGGCGCGCTATGGATACCGTTCTTCTCGCGACGCGCTAAGGAATATAGTTCTTCTCGCGACGCGCTAAGGAATATAGTTCTTCTCGCGACGCGCTAAGGAATATAGTTCTTCTCGCGACGCGCTTAGAATTAAAGTTCTTCCCGCGGCGCGCTTAGAATTAAAGTTCTTCCCGCGGCGCGTTAAGGTTGGTTCTGTCTGCCTTCGCGCTCGCGCACTCCTGACCTTCTGTGTCTGCCTTCGCGCTCAAGCTTTCTCGCGCTATGTCTTGAGTCTTTTCTTCTGTTTAATCCAGCCGTTTATTTTGTGTTGTCTTATCTTCTGTGCTGTTGACCTGACCTATCTTATGTCAGAAAAGCCACTTTTGGCGCAGCATGCGCACCAACCCCATTGGTTGACAGAAAAAGTGACTGACATTATCTTTTGAGATCTGCTTTTCCATGCTTGACCAGTACCTTTATCTGACCCGCCCATGCCTGTTTACTGTTACCTGTCAGCTTTTCCTTTGTCCCCTGCAGCTGCCATATCTTTTGATATCTTTTGCTTTTGGAATCTTTTGCTTTTTGAGATCTTTTCCCCTTTTCTAGGGATTGTGTTCCCTAGGGTTTCCCTATAAATAATAATCTTATTTTTCCTAACACATCACACACAAACACTTAATTTAACCTCCTCCTTGCTCTCTCTGCCGTCTCCTCTCTCTCTGCCTCCATCTTCCTCCCTGTTCTGCCCTGCTTTTCCGGTAATATATATTATATATAGTAATTTACTTATTAATTATGCTAACTTATAATCAAGACTTAAAACCAATCATTAAAACAATAATCTTATTTATAGGTTAACTTGTGCTTGTTTAAAGTTGGTTCTTGCTTTATCTTACACCGCATCGTTTATCAAGTGAGTAATCTCGTACCTAATCCCTTTTATTTTTAACGTTTTGGGATGTTCATGTGTTCATACAAACTTAGAGTCTTAAACTTGTTTATGAACTTTAGTCGCGCAGTATCCCATGTGTTGAGGACGTAGACTTGGCTGTTTATTTGTATGTGTGGATCATTAACCGTCTTGTCGGTCTATTCCGCAGTTCTCATGGTACCATTAGATGAACACGGGAGAACTATCGTTTATGATTTTCTCTTTTGTTTACACTTGCACAGTCTTTCTTGTTTGTGAGCTCAATTGTGAGCACTGGCAGTCTATGAGTATGAATCTTAGATTTGGTCCCGATCGGATTACACCCTTGTTGAAAACCAGACATACACATGTTGCGCGCAGATTTATTGTTATCTATGTATTGTATTAAACTTGATTTCTCACCAACACGCAAGTGTTTGACGTTTTATTTTAACACATGTTCAGGTTTGCTGTAGCTACATTTGGAGCTTGTGGACACGTAGGACGTTTTTACTTTTGGACCTAGATTAAAATGTATCAAGACAAGTTATTGTTGTTCGAATATTTTGCCTTATAATATATTGAATTATGTTGCTTTATGTTATCTTGTGTTTACGTTGCGCGTGCGCGAATGAATATATTTATTAAATATTGACACCCAAATAGTGTCACGAGTAATGAAACAATATGTGGCGCCCCGATGTATAATCCGCCTTTGGTCGGGGTGTTACAGAAAGTGTGGCAAACTGAGACACTTCAATAAAGATTGATGCATGAAGATTGCGGATGGGAACAAGTATAATGCAGGTCCAAGGGGGTCGAAAGATCAAATACTCCACAAGGTATGTTTTATAGATTATACTCTTATATTGAAAAAACCTATGAGTTTTGTACTAGATTCAATTAGTCATTTGGGACACGTTATTTATTTACAAAAATCAAATTTTGTTTGATTAAAAGAAATAAAGATTATTTTATAATTTGAATGAAATAAAATATTATTAAATATATTTGTCCAGATGGTACACACATGGGGTTGATGGTCACGGCTCGGGTAATAATCAACCAATAGAAGTATATAAGTTGGTAAAAATCCCTTTGGGTGTGAAATAAACGAAACTAGATCTTTGGGTTTGTTATTGGACTTAAAAGGTTCCATGGTTTCTAAATAAATCGTTAAAAAATTATGTATTGTTTATTTCTTAATCCTTTTATGTATAGGATGACATGCTTGCATGGTGGAGAGACTCAGGTGTTACAAGTCATGTATGCAAGGAACTAACATGGTTTGAAGAATTTGAACTAGTTGAAGACTTGTATTTACTTCTGAAAAAACGTTTGTTTTAGATTATGTGATGTATGATTTATGAGCATGAACAACATTCTAACCGCCTAAGATTACACTAAAGTGGCCAAGTCCATGAAATTAATATCAACTTATGAAACTTTAACTAGCAAGTCATCACCAAGTCAAGAATCATAACAACACTTATCAAATTTCCAATATTAAGTGTATGGTT
Source organism: Bidens hawaiensis (assembly GCF_021521415.1). Taxonomy (NCBI): domain Eukaryota; kingdom Viridiplantae; phylum Streptophyta; class Magnoliopsida; order Asterales; family Asteraceae; genus Bidens; species Bidens hawaiensis. The sequence continues at coordinate 18,685 of NW_027502748.1, read as the reverse complement.
TGATACTCATCAATAATATTATAACCAAGTTAATTTTTACTAGTCATTCCTGACTTAGTAATGTAAACAAAGAAAAGATAAACATTCAAAGTTTACAAACAAACATCTAGAACATAGTCTTCCAACATGAATGCCTAAACATTTGTAAAAATAAGATTTTTCAATTTTAACAAGTATGAACACCATCAATATCAACTTATAAACTCAACCATATTCTTGAAAGAACACCAATTTGCCAAAATCATGCATAGATAATATATCACATTAATAAGAGTTTCAACATTGACTAGATAGCAAAAGTAATTAGCCCATAAGGCTTAATACAACTATAACCAAAGTAGAAATAAGCGTACAAAACATGTTAAAGAACAAATGAATGCTAACTAAGATCATGCAAGGATTGAAGAATGGAATGATGGATCTTGAGGATGATGGAAGCCTTCAAACTCTCAAGGAACACAATAAATAATTTTCAAGAGTTGAGAGAGAATCACCAAGGCTCCACCTAGTTGCTTACCTTACCGACGATCATGTTAGGGATGGAACCTTGTCCCGAAAAGATTCCAAGCCTACCCCCAACAAGACCAAAACTGACTCATCCGTTGATGCCAAATATGAACCCAAACCTGCGTCAAACAACAACGATCACCGCCAGAACTACAACCACAACAACAAGCGTAAAACCAATCACCAAAACTATGTTGTCAACCAACCCAATCACCAACCTCCACAAAACCAAAATACCCCGAACAAGAGACCCTACATTGGACCTTACCCGTTATGCTCCATTTGTAATCGTCATCACCATGCTCAATCCTCGTGCCGACAATGCACCTAAAGCAATCGTTATGGCTACCTTGCTAACTTTTGTCGTGCCCCGCCAAATGCACAAGCTGTCCCGCAACAGTCTGTGTCGTCTGCTCCTAGAACCGCTAATACACCATATGCACCACCTAGTGCCCCTACCACCCGTGCCTGTTACCATTGTGGAGACCGAAATCATCTCTGCAATATGTGCCCCCAGCTATCCAAGCTAATCAAGCTCAAGCTATAACTACAGCCTACTACATTACATATGCCCACCAAGTCCAAACCTATAAACCCCACATCCTTCAAGCTTCTCTGGTTAATCAAGATCATTCGTACTTAACCCAAACTTATCAAATTCCGCATTCGCATACTCAAGTTTACCAAAAATACTCTAATCAAACCCCACTCTTGCAACCCCATCAAGCTCAACCTATTCAAGCTGTTCTGTCAGGATCTATTTATCACACTATCAACCTCGTAACCAACAACTTAATGTTGACAAGGAGGTTAAGAATAGGCTATGTAAAGACCCAATGAATACTAAAGGCGGAATCAATAGTAATCAAAATGTTGCTAAAATAACACAAAGATGATAAACACGCAAGATACTCAAAATATTTCGATTATAATTATTAATAATACAAAGGAATAACTTTAGGGTTTCTAGGTGGAATATCAGGTGCGGCTACTTTCCGTACAAAGATATTTTGTATGCTTAGAAAGTGTCTAATTAGCCGTAATTCACCCTTTTCATAAATGTGACCTAAACTTTCCTTACATAGGCACACCTGACACCTTCTAGAAACCCTAATGATTGTTAAAACATATTCAAACGTATTTAAAATTATTACAAGTGTAAACAGGTATTCGAGTAAGCTTTTGTTTTTGTCGAGCAGACATGTAATCCATAAGTGTGCTGGAACAGTTCTTCGAGCAAGCTTTTACTTAGAATATTTTCCTTAGAAAATATTCTTCAAGCAGACTTCAATCTTCATGATATAATCAAACTTTGCTCGATAATATCTTACGAACAAACTTGTTCTTTTTGATCTCTTCAACCTTTTGTTAATAACTTATTCTAGCAAACTAAGTGTGCTGGTGGTACTGTAGCTTACTCGAGGTTAAACCTTGCTCGTAGAAGTCCTTAGCATAATTCCTTACTTTCTACAAGTATGCTTGAGATCACCATTATTGAAACCTTGCTCGACCCACCAAATTACTTGGTTTAAGCTTGGCTAAGTCAAGAGTTTTCTCTGAAACAAACCTTGCTCGACAGAAGAACAACCTTGCTTAATGAAGTGTAGTTTGCTTGAACTTAAACACTTAGAAGAACTCTAGAAGATAACCTTTCTTGATGTACGATACCTTGCTTGAATAAGTTTTAGGCTTGCTCGAAGTGTCTGGTTTGCTCGTACTCCATACTTAGCGTATTTCTTGAGAAGGTTGAGAAGATTCCAATCTTCCTTGATCATTTTTATCCAAAAAATCTCCCCTAGATTGGAACATATTAAAATGCACCAAAACACATGTAGATTACATACACTTTTCTAAAATGCACATCAAATTCTTAAAATCAATAAATTACATTACTTAAAAGAAAAATAGTACATATTCAGAATTTTATCACTAGGACATTACAAATAAAAATACATAAGCAACAATTAATTAGCTCCTTGAGCTTCTTCTTTCTTCAGCTCTTCTTTCCTGTCTAACAGCAGCAGCTTTTTATTGAAAGATTGATATCTCCACGTGAAATGAATGTTCAGCAGGAAGGTTCCATCTCATGATATCATGTAGATCATACACATGGAGATACTCCAGATCAGTGTCTTTTTTAATGATTCCCAAGGAAAGCCCCTCAGAGTTTCTCAAGATGAAGCTGTTAGTCTTATTTTAAAAATGAATCACAGTTATTTTTCATTTTCTTTGTACTTCTGTGTTGGACATGCTCATTTGTCTTCTCATATTAATACACTCTTTCATGTTTCATAAGGATTGGTGACTTTCTTGGACTTGCCAAATGATAATTCTGTCATTCTAATGTCACTCAACCTCCTTTGCCTTTTAATCTTCTCAGCTTCAATGTATTCTAGTTTTCTTTTCTTTTCAATAAAGGAAATCCTCTCCTTGCTTGTTCTTTCAGGTACTTTGACAGATCAATCCTTTGTTGTCCAGGAAATCTATCTCTTTGTTGATAGTCAAAGAGGTGTAGATCTGCTAGCTCTTTAATCTACTCTCTATTGAACTCCTTAAAATCATCCCTGAATATGATAGTTCTGAGCATACCACATTTCATTATCACCTTTAGTGTCTTGGTCCTAGAATCATAGTATAGATTCTTTGGTAGATCCATAATTAATGGTGGTGTTTGTTCTCTCTGAAAGGTGGACCTAGTGGTAGGTATGGGAGCTCTGGACGTAGAAGCCCTTGATGAGTATTGTCTATGTTGTTGGGGCCTTCTTACATATCCCTTGGACTGAAAGATCTTTACAATATCAGCTTTCTTCATCATTATGAGTGACAAATGGTTGACACCTTCTCTGGACAATATATTTATCATTTCCATAGTTTCTCTGTCCATTTGTTCTTTTGAAGGTGATTGTGGCTTTCAACAACATGCCTCTTGGGACTTGGCTATCTTGTCATGAGTCTCTTCTGCCCAACCTCTACTTCATTAATATATACTTTTTCTTCTTCAAATAGTTCTTTTAATTATGAACTTCCCAAATTATCAAAGACTCCTGCTGGTGTACCCTTCTTCAGCATCACTTGCCTCAAAATATCTATCTTTTCTCTATCTTCCCATGGCTTCAAGTTGTTCATCTTAGAATCAGTTTGCTTGGATAGGGCTAATTTCTTTTCTTCTTCAACCAAGATCTTGCTCTATCAGCTTTTATCTTTCTTTCCGTGTCCTCCCTTTCTCTTTCTTCTTTCTCTTTGAGCTATCTCTGTCTTTATGTTCAGCAATAATCTTATCCTCATCAAGAACTCTTATGGATAAGACCTTGAGCATATCTTCCACATCTTTCTTTGTCATCAATTCAGCATGTTCAAATTTTATCCCATTTTCAAGTAAGTACCCCCCACCTTTCCTCTAAATTTTCTCAAAATTTTGGACTTTCTTTCAAGTTCATCAATAGCTCTTTGTTTGATTCTTTTCTCTTCTTCTTCTCTCTCTTTATCCTTCAATGCTTTGCTCAAACTTTCTATTTCTTCAAAGGTCATTTGACTAAATTGTTTTTCATAATAATTGCACTTTTCAAGTAAGACAAATGTTGGTTTAAGATTTTTATTTTATGTTATGTTTCCTTTCTTTCTTCATCTCGTTTCTTTCCAAACAAATAATCAAGATCTTTATCAGAAAGATTCTTAATGGCTTCATACTCAAACCCATATCTTAACAAACCAATAATTCTTGGATCATGTCTTCTCAACTCCTCCATACTTGCTTTGATATTCATCATGTGTATATCAGACAGATTGATTTAAGGTGAACTAGGTTCATCCTCTTTGTCTTTTAACCTCTATCCTTCTTCATCTTCTTTTATATCAGATAGATCCTCCAATGTACCAATTTGTAGTTCATTGAGGTCCATATTCTCATCATGTTCATATTCTTCAGGTCTCACTATTTGTATAGGTATATAATGAGTTGGTTCTTCATCTATTTTATCTTTTTCCTTCTCCTCTTGTATATTTTCTTTCACCACTTTCTTTTTCTTCATGAGTTCTTTAGGTTTATTGTCCCTACCAACCCTTTTTCTCTTCCTTACATACTTAATCATGTCCACTGGCCATAACTTCTCATTTTTCTGCATGTCTTCAAGGAGGTCTGCAAGTAACTTATCATACGCAGCCTTGGCCATCTCCTTTTGTATTATGTTAGCATCATAGTCAACCACCAACTATTTGTCAAGAAGAAACAGCTTCCTCAGTTGGTGTTGTCTCTAAAGATTTTCTTCTTGAAACTTATGAATAATCATAGCTAGTGCCTTTTCAGCATCCTCAACTTGTTTTAATTTCAAGAGTCCTTAAAGGACCTCTTGATCAAATTCTTCCACATCTTCTCTTAACTTATTCTATAATTCAATATGTTCCAACGGGAACTTGTGTTCATCTAACTCCTTTTCATCAACATAAAATTTTGGATCTCCCTCTCAAACCATTTATTTAAAATATGATTATATAGCTTTTTAGCCTTCTTAGAAGTGTCATCAACAAATAAGATATGTTCATTTGATTCACTTGTTTTCTTCTTAAGTGGCTAAATTTGACTTTCACTTCTACAACTGCCTTTCCATTCTCCTTTTTTTCTTTCATCATCCTCATCAAGAAGTTTAGATGATTCAACCTCTCTTATGACAGTAGATGGCATCTCATCTATTTCTCTGAATAAGTCTTTTATCTCTTCATCCGCCACATCCTTATCTTTTATAATCCGGGAACTAACTTCATCAAATTAATCATTAGTAGGGTCAAGTTCCACAGTTTCACCAAATATCATTACAGTTTCACCAGAGATAGTTTCAGTTTCTTCTGTATCTTCATCTAGTACAACTGTCACATCATCTTCATCAACATAATTCACTATCACATCATCTACAACCTCCCTATCCTCCAAAACCATATTCATCTCCTCATCATAATTGTCATCATAAATCATTCCAATCATTCACATAGAGTTGTCATCAGCAGAAACATGGACATTATCCCCTTGTTTTGGTGCATTTGAGGTATTCTAAACCTTAGACTCCAAATTTTGAATTATATGCATGGCATTTTGTAAATTATTTTCCAAGTCTGTGTTCTTAGCCCTCAACTCAGAGTTTGCAGTCCTCAAATCACAATTTTCTACAATTAAAGGGATCAGTTTCGGAGGATTCAGAATGTTGGGTTCAGGGTTGAGATTGGTGTACTAGGATTTGAATTATTTGGGAACTTGTACGTGGTAATGGGTTTTGGGTTGTATTAAAGGAGTTTGGCTTTGAATGTTTATGGAGTGAGTTAATGATTGATAAGGTGTGTCTGGTTGGTTTTTGAGGTGGGCTGCAATAAGTTCTGGTATGTATGGTTCAGGTTCATTTGTTTGGGATTGGGTTTGGGTTTGAGGTGTTGAGTGTGGTGGTGATGGATTGTATGGCTCATGGGTTTGTGGTGAGTGTGGTGGTAATAGGATGTATGGCTCATGGGTTTGGGTTTGAGGTGGTGAAACAGGTGGTGTAATGGTTGAAACATGGTGAATAACATTTGAAACAACCTCATTATGAACTATCTCCCCCTCAACATGTGCTAGAACATTAGTCACATTTTCTTCAAAAATCAACTCATTTCCTCCATCATCATGATCATCATTTTCATTTCCATCATCATTGTCATTATCAGACTCACTCCCCTCCTCATCACTCTCATTACTACTATCCTCCTCACTCCTCACCAATGGTGAAGCAGGAACCTCCATTATCTAAACTTCATCGTTTATTAACCAAGGAAGGATATCAAACTCCACTTCCAGACCATATTGACTTCTGGCCCCAAATCTGTTAATCCTTCTGAAAACATTAGGATCCTGTGGTACATGTGTTGCACCGGCAGTTGGTAAATTAGGATGTAGCCTGTTGAAGATAATATATAAAAACTCGAATACATGAGAAATTTATCTTCCTCGCTCTTTCTTGTATTTGTTATCAACCCTTCAAAAATCATTCTAGAAAAATTGAATGGTTGGTCATAAAGAACAGCGCCAGTGGCTGTTGAAATTTCCCTACTCATTAACGTCCACGTTCCTCTTCTTGGAGTCAAACTTTGAATAATGTGATGTATCAGGAACCGGTAGATTAACGGAAACATCTCCTTCTATAACTATCCCTCATTTATGTTTCCCTGATATCCTAGTGTTTCTTGAAATATTCTTAACAACCGCTGCTGGGAGTAAGATAGTTGTTCTGCAAAATCATCATTCAATTGAAGGTTTGTGCGTATAACTTGCTCAGTAATTTCAAATTCCCTTCCAAGCACAATGCCTCAATTCTTTTGCCATTTACATCTTCCACATATTGAGCAGATATCCAGAAATCTGTATGGTGACTTTTGTAGATAATAGGGCTTTATGTCAAAGCAAATATCATATTAGAGCGTATTAGCCAATTTATCATTAGCTCCAAAGGGCGATGTTCCTCTATGAATTGGAGAAACGCGCACATATTGTGCTTCTGCTCAAATTCAATGTCATATCCGCACATATACAATCAAAACACACATTCAAAGTATAAGTTAGTCAATTTGAACATCAATAGAACATGCATGCATAGATAATTTAAGAGGAAATCATAAAAGGATAGTCTTTATGAACCTGCTCTTCGACAATTCAATAACCTACACAAAACAGAGATGTTAGTAAAACTGAAATATGAAAACCTAAACCCACATAATGAGTATCGGAAATCATTTCATCAAAGCTTACCAAGTTGGAATTAGGATAATGATGATTTTTAGAGTGATTTAAGGAGAAACGGTTCAATAACTTAGGTCGCGAATAAGTTGGGTGTAATAGAATAAAGAGAGAGAGGGAAAAAGTAACTGAAAAAATTTTCTAAGTTCCCCTTGTATACTATACCCTTTTGTGTTTGAAAATGGGTTTAAATGATTTTTGTCATTTAGTATCTGAATACTGCCAAAACCCATCTTTCAAATTTTCAAACACAAAGCTTGCTCGAGAAAGTATTTTACCGAAGCTTGCTCGAATAAAGAGTTTACTCATTTATAATTTTATTGTAAATATACTAAGTGAGAAAATGAAAGAGGTATACTCGAATATACAAAATTGCTCGAGAAATTAATCGCAAGCCATATAATCAAGTATATTTGTTCAAGTAGACAATATTGCTCGAGATCAATAAAGATCTCAAATATCTTAGAAATATTCCTAATTGTCAGACCTTACTCGAATATTATAACAGATAGAAGTCTACTCGAAAGAACTTAATGAATCAAAGAGTTATTTTTGTTCAAAGATGTACTATTAAGTATGATCGAGGAACAAAGTTTACTCGTAATATCATCAAAAACATAAAGCATGCTGGAGAACTTTTGCTTAAACCCTCATGTTTGTATTTGTATCAAATTTTGGTTGATGTATAATCATTTTGCATAAATTTGTTCTTTATCATATATAAAATGAATCATTTTGAGTGACCAAATACCAACATGCTTGTGTATGACTGGTTAATTACCTTTCTGTCTATCATTTGAAGAGATTTATCTTGAAACATGCATATTTCAAAAATGTATCTCCACATTAAGTTTAGCATTTTCATTTAGTTTATATCACCTCAGTCTTTACACATTATGGAAAGCTACCATACTTATAAATGACTGCACTAATAGTCTTTTTAGCCTATTAAATCCAAATAATTAGTGTATATAACCAATTTACTATCATTTCCCATAAGGTTGGATCTACTTCCATTTAAAAACTTTTAAGCTTCTTTAAAGCTTGAACTGAATAATCTTATCATATCTCAACACCATCAGTTTGTTCTTTTATCAAAAACATTTTACTTTTGAAAAACTTCATTGATAATTCACTCAAATTCATAAGTTTTAGCACAAAAGTAATTTTCATATAGACAAAATGTTTACATATTCAAACATAATCAAAAATTAAATTAATGCATCAACACAAGCAGGCAGACATGACATTTCTTCAGGATATAGCTTGTAAAACCTAGCTCTCCCTAAGCAAACAATGTATAATCTCTTCAAAACACAGTCATGATCAAATTTCAGACAAGTATGTAGATAAGACATTTCAAATCAGGTTCAATAATACTTCACCAAATATCACAAGACATAATCACTAAGTCATACCTAAGCATCATAGATACCTAAGCAACACATGTTCATGAAAGCGCATTTAGGTCATATCTCATATCACATTGGAACACATAGTCACACAAAATCATTTTCAAATCACTCAAGACCTTTTAATCAAATAGTCAGTAAGCAAATATGAACATATGAACATATATCATTAATCAGACTTCATCAGAGTTGATCATGCCTAAAGCCTTTAATAAGAAAAAGTGAATCTAGTTTTATCTAGTGGCTTGGTGAACAAATCATCCAAGTTGTCACTAGTTTCATCTCTTTTCATTTCTATTAGTCCTTTCTCATTACAATCTCTGATAAAATGGTGTCTGATTTCAGTAAGTTTGGTAATTGAATGTTGAACAGGATTTTTCACAATGAATAAAGAATCAGTATTATCAATGAGAATTGTTCAAGAAATTAGTACCATAATCAAGCGCTTAATTATGTATCCAGAGGACTTGAGCACAACAATCATATGCATCAATGTATTCAGCTTTAGCAGTTGAAATTGACACAGTTGTTTGCTTCTTGCATTGCCATAAGACCAGCCTATCTCTCAAGAATTGACAACCACCAGATGTTGACTTCCTACTCATATTGCATCCATCATAGTCACTATCAGTGTAGGCAAGGAGATCAAAAGCATTGTTTTTTGGTACCAAATTCCCAAGTCTGGCTTTCCCTTCAAGTATCTGAATATTCTCTTGACAGCCATCATATGTAAAACTATGGGATTAGCTTGGAATCTTGCACACACACACACATATAGAAAACATGATATCTGGTCTTGAAACAGTCAGATACATGAGTGATCCAATCTTAGCTCCGTATTCATGTTTCTCTACAGGCTCCCTCTTTTTATCAGCTACCATCTTTTCATGTGTGTCTATTAGAGTAATCTTCAAATCTTGGCTTGGTTAAGATATCTTGTACATACTTGGATTGACTAATGAATATTCCATCCATTTTCTGTTGAACCTGCAATCCAAGGAAGAAATTCATCTCTCCCAAAGAACTCATACTGTATTTTCACTTCATGACTTATTCAAACTCTAAGAACATTTGTTCATCTGAAGATCCAAAGATGATATCATCAACATACACTTGAAGTAGGAGTAAATTTCTTTATATTTTCTTGTAGAACAGGGTCTTGTCAATTCTCCACTTTGAAAACCATTTGCAAGTAAATGATTTGACAACTCATCATACCAAGCTCTAGGAGCTTGATGTAGTCCATATAGAGCCTTGTTAAGTCTGTATACTCTATTTGGATAATCAGAATCCTCAAAACCTGGAGGTTGAGTGAGATACACCTCCACTTCTATTTTTCCATTTAAGAAAACAGATTTAACGTCCAAATGGAACACTCTAATGTTCTTTGACGCAACATATGCTAAAAAGATTCTAATTGCTTCCAATCTTGCTACATGAGCAAATGCTTCCTCAAAATCAATTCCTTCTTCTTGTAAGCAACCAAGAGAAACTAACATAGCCTTGTTCTTCATTACAATGCCTTTTTCATCCCTCTTGTTTATGAAAACCCATTTAGTGCCTATTGCATACTTCCCTTTTGGCTTATCAACTAGTTCCCAAACTTGCAAGTTTCTGAACTGAGCTAATTCTTACCGCATAGCTTCTACCCAACAGTTGTCCTTTAATGCTTGAACAATGTTCTTTGGTTCTATTTGGGAAGAAAGCAGGAATATAAACAAATGTTTGCAGTTTTAGAGGTATTTTTGGTCACTCTTTCATGCAGGTAGAAGTTAAGTTTGAATCCAAATGTGAATCATTTTGATCAGGTTCTTCAATGATCAAATCTTGTGTTTCAATGTTCATTTATGCTTCTTTCACATTTTAATTCGATGTTGATATAACATCATTTGACATATTCCAATTTTGAAACAGAGTTTCAAACATTGATTGAGTGTCATGTTGAGTCTGGTCTTGTGATTATCAGTTTGTTCACCAGTTGTTTCAGTGTTTTCATGTTCTTGAGGTTCACCATTTTGTTCATTTACCTCATCTACAGTATCTTGTAAATTCTTTCTTTGAAAAGAGAATTCATTGTCTTCATGAGTAACTTTAGACCATAATTTATCTAAATTGATCTTCTCTTCATTGCTCACTTTAGGTAGACATGTTTTATAGAAACATTCTTCAATGTCATCAGCATAAATTTTTAATGACTTAATCAATTCCTCTAAATCAAACAACCAACTGGCTCCATTAACAGTATTAAACTGATTCTCATTGAAAATGGTGTCAGATGATTCAATCACAATCAGATGATCTTTCACATAAACTCTATATCCCTTTGAGTGTGAAGAATATCCAACCAAAAAACAGTCTAAAGACTTTGATTGAAATTTGTTTAAGTAATTATTTGGTGTTTAATAGAGAACATTTGCATCCAAAAGGTTGAGAAACTTGATGTAGGGCTTTCTTTTGTACAAAATCTCATAAGGAGTTTTGTTTTGTCTTTTGTTGAGAAGGACCCTATTTTGAACATAGCATGTTGTGTTGATTGCTTCTGCCCAAAATGTTACAAGCAGATAAGCACCTGCAAGCATGGTCCTTGCAGCTTCTATTAATGTCCTATTTCTTCTTTCTGCAACACCATTCTGTTCAAGAGTTCTAGGAGTACTGAATTGTTGAAATATTCCTTTTGCAAGACAAAATTCAGTCATAACCTCATTCTTGAACTCAGATCCATTGTCACTTCTCATTACTTTAACCCTTGAATCCAGTTGATTCTCAGTTTTGGTCACACAACTTTTGATCAGTTCTGCAGCTTCATCCTTTTAGTTCTGAAAAATTAGATTGAATTTAATATTCAACCATTTTATAACTAGTAATAAGTAATAACATACTTATTGATGTACACCTATGAAACTGTTTTAGGCGTAGAACCAACATGTCCCTTGCTAAATACATCAGGTAAAACCATCTAGAAGAATATCTCAAGTAAATAATTGAGTAAACATACTCCGTAAAACTCTTTTGTAATAAGGTTAATGGAAGGTTTTTAAGAGAATGAGATAATTACAAACCTTACTCCTATCCTAGTTGGTAAAAAGACCGCTATCACTTAGAACTCTACTCTAAAATCAATTTGATGTATATAGTATAGTAATCCAAATAACACAACATGTGCTAAGGCCTAAGAGAATCAAATCGACAACCATACGAAAACACCAATAATTGTAGTAGTAAGAGAATCAATTTACTTTGTTAGTAAGTTTAAAAAAATTATTTTATACAAATTTAGCAGAGATTTTAACGAGACTCAGTTTTAGAACAAAACTTAATTGTTTAAAAAATAATAAAGAGAAACTTTCATACAATACTTTCGAGTCCTAACCCTAAGTCATTATAATTTATTTATTTTTCTCTTTATCATTCTAACTCTCATTAAATGATTCTAACTTTCATCAAATATTTTAATCTCACGTAATTACTTTATCTTGTTAAAACCTTTTAAAATTGAATGAGACTAATAAGATATATTTTTTTCTAAACGACCAACAAAAAACGATTATATTAAAACCACCTTTCTTACAACAAAGAAGGGCCTAGCCAGAAGCTAAACCCCACCATCGAACCACCAGCAAGAAACAACACAGCCAAACAAACCAACCAGTTACACATTAAATCTACTCCACTATAAGATATATATTAATCCTAAAATCCCACTATATAATAAACAATTTTAATAATTATTTAACTTAAATCAAAGAGTAAACGATCAAAATCCACCAAGAGGTTTTGGTCACATTATCTTTAAACCTAGGAGCGTTCTTGTCTCTTAACCCCAACCCCTCTAAAAGAAAGAAAAATTACAAATTTTGTCCTTTTGAATTACATAGATTATGGATTGGGTCCTTTATCAAAAATAGTTTCACTCTTTGTCCTTTATTTGGATGTTTGCCATGGTTTTTTTGTCCTTTAAGCTAACACCCGTTTAACTTTTCCCGTTAAATAGCCCCATGTGCATAAAACATGATGGGTATAATTTCCTTTTCCCATGCCCTTCTCTTTCCTCCTCCTCACATGTTATAACAGCTCGTACAAAAAATTTCTGCAAGTAAGCTCGTACGAAATCTCTTAAAGGAGGGAAGACTTGTAACATCCCAAAAATCTCAAATAATAATATTTTATATTATTCCTTATAATAATCGAGTTTACTTGATTTGGCAAAGAAATAATAAACTATTAAGGGGAAGATAAGAAGGTTATTTAGATGGAGATATTATGGACCAAAAAGGAAAAGATGGGCCTTAGGTCCATGGGCTTAAGGGGAGTATAAATACCCCCCTTAAACCCCTAAGCCTTTCTATTTCCATCCATTCTACACCTTAAAACACACACTTAAGCCAAATACACCTCCCATAGCCGCCGGCCACCATCCAAACCTTAAACCGATCATAGCAACGTTAGACCTTTGATCATAGAAGCAAGATAACAAGTCCAAGACCACGTATCAAGCTAGTCGTGACCTTACAAACGTCTAAAGGTATGTTCTTGATCTTAAAGATTACGTTTTTATAAACGAATAATCATGAAACTCAAACCTAGAGTAGATCGGGTCTAGATAAATCATAAAGTTGCAAACCTGATGATTAGAATAGAATTAAAAAAATTATAGTTTATGAACGGTTCATCAAGGAAAACCCTAGATTTAGCTTAATAGACGTTTTTATGCTTAAAGGTTCCAGCTTTATGCTAGAAACAGGTTAGATCTTGGAAATGGGGGATAAGGAACGTTAAACGGTTAAGGAGGTTGGGGATTTAGGCGATTTAAAGTGTAATCATGGACCGTAAAACGTTATTTGAGCCTAGTATGGATTTTAAAAATAGGGAAATCTGAGCTGAAAGCATCAGACAGGGGGTTCTCGGACCTGATCCTCCATATGGGTTCTCGGTCAACGCGGAGAACTCGGTCAATGAGGGTTCTCGGTGACCATTGGTTCTCGGTCAACCCACGTTCTCGGCCAAATATGAGATTTCGGTCAACACGAGATCTTGGTCAAACCTGAGTTCTCGGTCAGACCATAGTTCTCGGTCAGGATGGGTTCTCGGTCATGAGCTGGGTTCTCTGCCAAGAGTTCTCGGCTGGCCAGTTCTCGGTTGGGTTTTGGGCCTAATTCCAGTTGGGCCCAGGTCCATAATGGAAAGTTGGGCTAAGCCCATATCTAATACAAAGCAAATTGGCCCATTATCTTAGGCTTAGCAAATAAGCCCAACTTAGAAAATAATTTTAAAATATTAATGGAAAATGTGTTAAGACAGTTAATGAAAATAAAATAGCTGACCTGGATCTTAACCCCAGCTAGGGGCTCTACCCCTTGGACCCCGCTAGGGGCTGCCGCCCCTAGAACCCCGCTGCCAGGGGCGCTGCCCCCGGACCCCCGTTTGTTGAGGGCAATAATTAAACTAGGAAACACGATATGGGTAGTGATAATTAAATTAATACGTGTAATTGTTATACAGTTAGTCGTGCACAGCTCAAGAAAGGGGAATAACCATAAACGGAGAACGTAACCGCATTCAGGTGAGTTTCTAGCCCCACTTCCTTGTTATGTTTTCGGGGTTGTGTGCATACTCGATGTGATAGTTAATACACTTACCTTAAATGATAAGTGTATGTCGTGTATGATATATGTGATAAATACAAATAATTGCTTGTCGATACGGTGAACGATCTTCGGATATTGCATGTATTGCCAAGGATAGTGATTGTCTCCTTGTATGGATATTAAATAATAAATTATGTATAGAGTTCCGCCCTACGGATAATATATAGAGTGTTCCTTTAAGGGAAAGCATAGTGTTCCTTTAATGGAAAGCATAGTGTTCCTTCTATGGAGAATATATATATATTATATATATATATATACAGAGTGTCCTTCTATGGAGAATATATATACAGAGTGTCCTTCTATGGAGAATATATATATAGAGAGTCCTTCTATGGAGGATATTGAAACACCTCGCAACCGCAGCGGAAACGTAAACGGGATGCGACAGACACCTCTGATATCAACCACATTGTTTATAAAGAAAACTGAATGCATTAATATACTTCAAAATTACATTATCTCATCTTTCATTACCGTCTAGGTGATACACACATCATACAATACGATTCGTAATTCTATCTGTTATAATGTATCCTAACATCCCGCACACAAATCTTACACACATCAAGCACTTAGCACGTAAGCAATCACTTCATCTAAATTGTACCTGAAAAGCATGTGAGGAAAACGGGTCAACTACGAATAGTTGGTGAGTTTCACAATTCGAGTAAACCATGATATATCATTATCAAAATATAATATTATCGATGTAATTATGCTGAGCCCACAAGTGAAACCTCTGTTAACCCAGAACACTTCCAATAACTTCTGGGGACACTGTTAACCCAGAACACTTCCAATAACCTCTGGGGACACTGTTAACCCAGAACACTTCCAATAACCTCTGGGGACACTGTTAACCCAGAACACTTCCAATGACATCTGGGGACACTGTTAACCCAGAACACTGTTGCGGGACCTTACAATATTAACAACTCAGACAATTACCATCTTAGTACATTTCCGTACGATTCCCGTACAATAAACAATATATATAAATCCACGCAAATCCATGCGTTCAGTAGAATCCACGCAAATCCATGTGTTCAGTATGTACTTAAACATTTTGATAGAAACATGCTTTCCGCCCCGGGAAAATATTTAAAACAGTTCAGTAAAAAGGGGCTCGTGAAACTCACCTTAGCACATGCAAGCAGGTAACAACAATCATTATCAGTTAACACGTCCAATCTGTAATATGATCCCTACGATCGTTACTATAAACTCATTATTAATATAACTTTAACCGGGATAACCGGTACATCTGGGGACACTGTTAACCCAGCGCTGTACCCGTTCTGGGGGCAAGGTTAACCCAGAAACTCTTTTCCGGACTCAGATTGTGATGTCGTTTAGAGTTCAACAGTCAAATCTTCTAATAGCTTGTTTTTCCCGTTTTGCGTGCCTAGCACGGTTATCCAATTTTATGTTTCAAAATGAGTTTGGTCACACACGACCCGAAAATAGTTGTTGACTGATAATTTAATGAAAGTGGTGAAATTAGTACTCGGTTTAGACGCCCCGATTGACCGCGGGACCCGTTTTCCGTCTTTGGCGTACCGGAGAACTGTTAAATCGGTTAAAAATACCCAAATCATCCGAATTATTTTCGGATGATTCATTTTTACTTGTTTAACTCAATTATATGAAAATGGTTCATTTTTTAGGGTTTTTATACACCAGTCAACTCGCTTAAGCGAACTTCACCGGTTTACGCGTTTTAACTTTAAAAGTTTGATAATTAGCACAAATAATTATCCGTTTACTCTCGGATCTTGAAATTTTGCACAAATCACTTTTTAACAGTGGGGAATTTTATAAAAATATTTCCAGAATTAGTTTCTATATTTAAAATTTATTTATCTATTTTTAAACACCATTTAAACACTAAATATGTCGTAAATACCAAACGACCTTAGAAAAATCCCAAATGTTTCCTGGATGTCCCCTGCCATCCACATAGTCCCCTGTAATTTTTCTTGAACCAAAATCTTCTTTTACATGCCCTTTTTTACTAAAACCGAGCTAGAAATCCCTAGAACTCGTTTAACCGAAAAGCCTACTTAGACTTCTCCAACTGACCTCAAATTTTGTGTGTGACTTATACATGATATAAAAAGCTTATCTGCAATTTTCCAGAATTTTTCATGATATTTAACTATTTTTCACCATTTTTGGCCAAAACCGAGCATTAAATTCACCAAATATTCATCCTTTATCCAAAAATTACCAAAAATTCACAGAACTCTTATTTTCATGTGTAGAACATCCCTGTAAAATTTCATGACCTAACTCTAAACGACCAACAATCTGTCCAAAAACACATACACCGACATAAACCGAATATACCTTTCGTTTTCCGCCACTACAAGCTACAAACTCGTCTTTCCGCCTTATCTACCACTAAACACAGATCCTACAAATAACATACCACAATACCAAGCAAGTCACACTCACGATCAAGCCATTTCTTTCATGGTTACGGTTATGATACAAAAACAAAGATTTTAACCGTAAAAATTCGTTCTTGGTTCGTTTAACCCCTTTCTTGGACCAAGATCCCTTGTATAACCCCGTATACAACACTTGATCATGCAAGAATCGGTTTTCATCTTTGAAACCTCATTTTCTTGCAAATAAACTCAAGAAACGGAGATGGAAACGTGATTAACTCGCTTATTTACCTTGTTTCTTTGCTAAAAAACTCTCGGTTTTGGATCATGATCTTGAGAGGATTAGAGATTGTGGAGATTTGATGAGAAAAAAAGAAAATGGAATGGGGAATGACCCCTTGGGTCCGATCGGCACACTTAGGGGGTGGGGTGGGACCCACCTCTTCAATTTAGGCCACATATTTGGATTCTCGTAATCCGGATAATGTTTTGGATAATCTGGTTCAGTTCGTTTTTCGGTTAAATATTTAACTCGGCTTAAAACGAGGCTAAAACGGTCGTTTTTCGGCTAAAAATGAAATTTATATAAAACCGATTTAAAAACTTAAACCATGACATTATTAACTTAAAACGTCATATTATTAGTTATTACGCATCTTTTTCGGCTTGATCGATTGTCTCTTGCTCAGTTTGGTATTAAGGTTTCGTTAAATGTACCGTCGTACCATTAAATCGAAATTCTTTTTCTGTGCCGTACTTTACTTATCCCGAAGCATTAATGCTTCGTAAAATCACTAAATATCATATTCTCGTCTATAATTGAACCCTCGATTCGTTCGGGTTTCAATAACTATCGATCGTGTGATCGCATATTTCAATACGGTGAATATATATTCACGTACAATCAATACAATGAACCATGTATTCTCGTATAATTACCATGGTAACTCATGTACCCGACATTACATATGACGTAACTAACGTCTACCGGTTTAGGGTATACCTGGTTTCGTCGGAATCGTTACAGATATATATAGTAGGGTAATAATAATAGTTCTTCAATAGATATTACGTGACGTTCCTCTTATGGATATTTATACAAGGTTAAGACATATATGTATGTACGATATGTGTACGTATTGCATGATGTATGATTAACTAGAACTCACTCAACGTAGCTGACTTTTAGTATGCACGCAGGTAAATATGTTTAATGAGCTAGCATGAGGAGGGCACATGGAATGGATTGAATGGCTGGCATCCAAAGATGAAGAAATGATGTTTTAAATATGTTGTTTTTATGTTATGATTTTAAAGACAAATTTGTAATGCTTTCTAAATAAGGATCGAAGTTTTATATTCCGCGAAAGTTTTAATTAACTCTGATTTGTAGAACTGTGTTTATGAGTAAATCTGACGCTAAAGTAGGGCTACCAGGTTCGGGGCTTTACACCATCCACCTCCACCGTCACCCGCCGCACACCTCCACCATCACGCCGCCGTCACTCTCACCATCCTTCATCTCTCACATTTCACTCTCACCATCCTTCACCTCCACCATCACGTCGGGTCACTCTCACCCTGTGATTCCTGCATTACCCACCTCCATAAACCACCCTTCACCCGTACCATACGCTGTCCAGCTTGTACCCAACTTGTCACTTACCCATAAAGTCGATCAAATCTCCCCAAAAACGGCACTGAAACCCTAACCCTAGCTCCATCCTTCATCCAAACTAAAATTTGCACTCAATCCCTCATAGATCTGCAAGAAATCCGTCACCATTCCTCCTCCGTCACCGGCTGCCATAATCGCTCAAACCTTTGTCAACTTTACCCCAAGAGCCACGAAAACCCCCCGCGCGATTAGCGAAGAACTTGAGGGAAATGATCGCGTCTTGTAATGGCGGACGTGACAAGTGACGACACACATGAGCTTGTGGCAACAGAGGTGGAAAGTGTCGTTAGTGGAAA